>NC_092413.1:14881487-15181487 GCF_040894005.1 Engystomops pustulosus
CTGAAGTGACTTAAATAATTTCAGACAAAATATGACTCTTCTCTGCTCATCGTCACGTGACTTTGAAGGAGATTATTTATAGGTAAAGGGGAGATTTCACGTAAAAGAGGGAATTTTAGAAGGGACATTTCATCCCCTGCCTGAGGGGGTGGGAGTTTAATGGGGTAAAATCTGGTGACTGTGAAGCATTAGGTGCATCATATGTCCCCTCACCCATATAGTCAGCGGTGACTATAGCCAGGATCTCCCAGCTTCCAGGACCTATTACATGTCACTATGTGTTTATAGCCTTGTTTTTTGCATATAAATTTGTTGCATATATTTTATACAGAATTAATTGTAGATTTGCTGATATCTGAGATGTTGTCCGGTGCAGGGCTGGGCTCGCTCTGTATCCTCCTTAGCTCCAGTGTGTATCTCCTCCAGCGCAGAGTTAATCTATCACTGGTAATAGCCCCATAAAATAGCAGAATGAGATTGCAATAAGCCAAGAGAATGGGCCACAAATCCCCTCAGCGGTCAAGCAGGCAGTCAGGCAAAAATAAAAATATACACATCTGCAAGCCGTGCAATGGAGGCGGCCAGAGAGGCCGGGGTGTTACACCTGACGGCGGCCAGAGAGGCCGGGGTGTTACACCTGACGGCGGCCAGAGAGGCCGGGGTGTTACACTTGACGGCGGCCAGAGAGGCCGGGGTGTTATACCTGACGGCGGCCAGAGAGGCTGGGGTGTTACACCTGACGGCGGCCAGAGAGGCCGGGGTGTTACACCAGGCAGCATGTTATAGAGCAGCAGGAGCTGAGCAGATTGTATATAGTGTCCTATCTGCAGGCAGCATGTAATAGAGCAGGAGGAGCTGAGCAGATTGTATATAGTGTCCTATCTGCAGGCAGCATGTAATAGAGCAGGAGGAGCTGAGCAGATTGTACATAGTGTCCTATCTGCAGGCAGCATGTAATAGAGCAGGAGGAGCTGAGCAGATTGTACATAGTGTCCTGTCTGCAGGCAGCATGTTATAGAGCAGGAGGAGCTGAGCAGATTGTACATAGTGTCCTGTCTGCAGGCAGCATGTTATAGAGCAGGAGGAGCTGAGCAGATTGTATATAGTGTCCTGTCTGCAGGCAGCATGTAATAGAGCAGGAGGAGCTGAGCAGATTGTACATGGTGTCCTATCTGCAGGCAGGATGTTTATGGGAATAGAATAATGCTAATTTATTCATTTTAATTCCTTTTTATTCAAAGCTTAGGCACTGAAGGACTATCTACTGTAAACCCAACAGCTTTCTTTCTAAATAAGGCCACGCCCATTTGACTCCTAAACATTTCATGGATTGAAATACAAGTTCAATTCCACACAAAACTACCCATCACTCTGCTCCGCTCCTCCTGCTTCTATATTCACTTTTCATTTACAACGTGACAGGTTCCCCTTTAAGCCATACAGCAGATGATACGGAAAAAAAAAAATTATCCCTATAATATAAAGTACATGTCATATCTCCGAATCGCCGACTGTATTTTCACCTTCCCCCGCCTCGGCTTCCTCAAACACGCATCAAAGCCATCTGATTATTCTTTCAATTTCCCCCGCTTCCATTATTCTCAAATAGTCCTATAAAACCCAAAATATGAGAAATAGGCAAAGGGGAGAAGAGAAAAAAAAAAAAATATATATATATATAAAAATTCCGAGAGGGTATTTTATGTCTGGACGTGATGGATCGTCCCTCCGGAAAGGGAAACAAAACACTAAATATCCGTAATCCGGCATTATTTACCGCATGGCTGGTTAAATGCTACTTTAAGCCTCATAAAATTAAAAGAGAAGAGATCTCCCGGCTGTAGCAGGAATTGGATTTAGGGAGAAAGGTGCGGAGCCAAAATATTGCTACAGAATTAAATGTCAAAAAATCTTCTTTAATAGCAGATATATAGTTCACACTGTGTGGTTATGATTAATACATTTAATCTAAATCACTGAAAGTTGCTTCTGCCTCCTTCCATAAAATACAACGGGGACACAAATCAGTTTTTACGGGAGGCGGATAACAATCGCCAAATAATGCATCTTCCCGCCCAATAAATTGTCACTTCTGCCTTTAACTAAAAATCAATTCATCTCGGCAGAAATTTACGGCCGTTTCCCCCTCCGATAAATCTCCTCAACTGTTTATTCATTTTGCTTTTTTGATACATTTTGCGCCACTTTTGCCACGCTCCAACGTCTCCCAGCCCCTTTTTTGATTCATTGTAAATTAGAAAATTCGATTTTGACTCAATTTTCCCCCAGCGAAGAACTTCACGACTGGCGGCTTAGTCATTTTTTTTTTTTCCAAGTCTCCTTATATATTTGGTACCCTTGAACTCCCCGTCAAGAGAGTTTTTCAGGCTCGTATAAGGGGGAAAACGAGAATCCGCGGCAGAGTTTGGCGACGCTTTCTCTTTTTCTTAACAGTTAGGGGGTTTAATACACCCACAAGATAAAGATGGCTGAAATGACCCTGTGTAATAACTCTGAGAGGGCCCCCTCCCCTTGACTACTGACTACGCCAAGAATCAGAGATCGGTCATGGATCCTTGGTTGTGGTCCCTAAGAATAAAATCTATCCTGGTGCAATTATTATTAGCATATAAGAAGAGCAAAGCCCCTCCCCTTGACTACTGACTACGCCAAGAATCAGAGATCGGTCATGGATCCTTGGTTGTGGTCCCTAAGAATAAAATCTATCCTGGTGCAATTATTATTAGCATATAAGAAGAGCAAAGCCCCTCCCCTTGACTACTGACTACGCCAAGAATCAGAGATCGGTCATGGATCCTTGGTTGTGGTCCCTAAGAATAAAATATATCCTGGAACAATTATTATTAGCATATAAGAAGAGCTACGCCCCTCCCCTTGACTACTGACTACGCCAAGAATCAGAGATCGGTCATGGATCCTTGGTTGTGGCCCTAAGAATAAAATCTATCCTGGTGCAATTATTATTAGCATATAAGAAGAGCTACGCCCCTCCCCTTGACTACCGACTACGCCAAGAATCAGAGATCGGTCATGGATCCTTGGTTGTGGCCCTAAGAATAAAATCTATCCTGGTGCAATTATTATTAGCATATAAGAAGAGCTATGCCCCTCCCCTTGACTACTGACTACGCCAGGAATCGGAGATCGGTCATGGATCTTTGGTTGTGGTCCTAAGAATAAAATCTATCCTGGTGCAATTATTATTAGCATATAAGAAGAGCTATGCCCCTCCCCTTGACTACTGACTACGCCAGGAATCAGAGATCAGTCATGGATCCTTGGTTGTGGTCCCTAAGAATAAAATCTATCCTGGTACAATTATTATTAGCATATAAGAAGAGTCCTACAGTTCTTCCCCCTGTACCTGGTACACAGAGGTTGGCGGCACCTTTTATCCTACTTGGTTGTGTTAGAATAGTTGGCACCATGTGGTCCCATGTACGTGACTAAGATGTCTGCATGGTTCCGGTATGATGGCTCAGAGTCCCTACAATCATGAAGCCTCAGGGACAAATTTTTACCCCCTAAATCTGGTGCCCATGGGTTTGGCGGCACTTTTTATGCAAGTTGTTGGTGTTGTATTAGTTATCACCGTCTGGTCTCATGCACATGACAAAGATGTCTTCATTGACCCCTTATAATGGCTTATAGAGTCCCTCTTCTTGACTACACTAAGAATCGGGGATCGTTCATGGATCCTGGGCATAGGCCCTAAGAATAAAGTTCATCCTAGAGTCATTATACCGGGCCCTTGCAGCCATATTTGTCATCCGCATGTGGCCAGAGGGTAATAACTACTATAATCCCATCAACTGTGCTGCCAACCACAGGGTTCTCAAATACAAGGGAAAAACTGGTGGCAGCTTTTAGGGTTTCTGATGCTTCAAAACCAAAACTGTAGGGACTGTCTGAGCCATTATGCAGGATCCACGCAGGCATCTTTTTCATGTGCATTTGATCAGATGGTGCCAACGACGGTAACACCCCCAACTAGAATAAAAAGTACCACCAAACCCATGAACGCCAGATAACGGGGTAAACTATGGTGCCATACTGCAGCATGCAGAGTCCCTGAGGCACCATAATAAAAGCCATAGGGACTCTGAGCTATGTGGTCACCTAGGCCATGTGCATTTCACCAGATGGCGCCACCCCCAACTAGGATAAAAAGTGCAGATAAAACCATAGGCACCAGATATGGGGGGTAAAATTTGGTGGAATCTTTCTGTATGCAGAGTCCCTGAGGCTTCATGATAAGATTTGTAGGGACTCTGAGCCATCATACAGGAACCATGCAGACATCTTAAGTCATGTACATGGGACCACATGGTGCCAACTATTCTAACACAACCAAGTAGGATAAAAAGTGCCGCCAAACTCTGTGTACCAGATACAGGGGGAAGAACTGTAGGACTCTTCTTATATGCTAATAATAATTGTACCGGGATAGATTCTATTCATAGGACCACAACCAACGAGTCATGATTGATCTCTGATTCCTGGTGTAGTCAGTAGTCAAGGGAAGGGGAGTTGCTCTTCTTATGCGCTAATAATAATTGTACCAGGATAGATTCTATTCTTAGGACCACAACCAAGGATTCATGACTGATCTCTGATTCTTGGCGTAGTCAGTAGTCAAGGGGAGGGGCGTAGCTCTTCTTATATGCTAATAATAATTGTACCAGGATAGATTCTATTCATAGGACCACAACCAACGAGTCATGATTGATCTCTGATTCCTGGTGTAGTCAGTAGGCAAGGGGAGGGGCCTAGCTCTTCTTATGCGCTAATAATAATTGTACCAGGATAGATTTTATTCTTGGGGACCACAACCAAAGATTCCTTATTGATCTCTGATTCTTGCCGTAGTCGGTAGTCAAGGGGAGGGGCGTAGCTCTTCTTCAGTGCTCTATTAGTTCTGCCTTTCCAATATGTTACATAGTATATGCAGCGAGTGCTCCGCCTCTCACAACTTTTACATTGTTGCAAGTCTAACTTTTCAGCTGCACCATCTGTTTCTTATAATAGTCGCCGTCACCCCCCCCTCCCCCCCATTAATCCATTTTCATTGTAAATAGTAGAGAGGTGTAAGTAATTTGGACTTGATCTATAGTTGTTTATGTTAAAACATATTGGGTGTTAAAATGATTGATTCGAGGAGCAAAAAAATCATTTGAGCGGACGGATTAGCGTTCATTAATTTTACTAATTACATAGCGCGAAAAAACAGATGTTTTCTTAGGAAAAGATCAGGCATTAATTGCAGGTCCTAGGGCTCAGACTAAAAATAGAGATACGGTGCTACGGGCAGGCTTTGCCGGGTTTGGAGAGGGGCGGGGGGAGTAATGGAATGAAGTTAGGTGCAGTGCTAAGGGCTCTGTCATATACCCTGTTAGGCTCGGCTAATTAAGCGTGATAATGTAGAAAATCGTACAAATGGCGAACGCTCGGTACATATTTTTGTCTTTGTCGTGCAGACTGGAGGCTGTAATCTCACAATGGAGTATGCAAAGAGCATGAGACCACCCAGGACCTGAGTGTCCCATAGTTAGTGCATATATTACCCTACAGATAGAGGGATCGGGGAGAGGGGGGGTCCTAGTGATGGGGCCGCCATCAATCCCGCAGCCTCTGATGATGCGCCCGGGCTCAGTGCATGGATTTACTGCTGCCGAGTGAATATTCTTAAATGAATATATATGTCGGCCGTTGTAGAAATATTGATTTACCCATCGCTCTGTCGATATGAAATCTAGCACATTTTTCCAATAAGTTAAAAAGATCTGGCAGGTCCGGACCCAATGTACTGAGCTGATTGGGTTCTATTTATGTGGCTCTTTCTTTATCCATCTTAGAAGTCATTTTTATGGATTTCGGAAAAAACTGGGGGTTTTCAGCCCTTGGGGGGGGGGGGGGGGGAGCAGAGGAATCGTGTATAGTTTATGTAGATGATTGTATAGTTATATGGTTTATGGTAAGTATTTATATTGTCTTCTCATGTGACCTGGTGGATATTATCCGAGCCATACCCTGTATGGGTTTGGGTGCCCTAGGAGGCTCAGTGGGTAACATTACAGCCTTGCAGTGCTGGGGTCCTGGGTTCATGTCCCAGGGTCAACATTTGCAAAAAGTTTGTATGTCTCTCCCCCCCCCCCCCGTGTTTGAGTTGGTTTCCTCCGGGTCCTCCGGTTTCCTCCCACACTCCAAAACATACAGGTAGGATGATCAGATTGTGAGCCCCATTGGGTCTCCACCGGGTCCTCTGGTTTCCTCCCACACTCCAAAACATACAGGTAGGATGATCAGATTGTGAGCCCCATTGGGTCTCCACCGGGTCCTCTGGTTTCCTCCCACACTCCAAAAACATACTGTTAGGTTGATTAGATTGTGAGCCCCATTGGGGACAGGGACTGATTTGGCAAACTCTGTGCAGCGCTGCGGAATCTGTGTGCACTATATACATAATTATTAGTATTCTATACAGAATTTAAACAAAGTTTCAGCAGGCCAGTTCCCAAAAATATTTATGTAAATTGTCTACATTTTTATTTTATTTTTTTGACCCACTTTCATCTTATGTCAAAGGGACTTCCCATAAATTGCTAGAAAACCCTCTGGGGGTTGGGGCAGGGTGAAATAGAAATTAGTATAAAATGGGGAAAAAAAACTGACCCAGCCCTTGATCCTGGCCCCTAGAGTCATGGTGGCCTTCCGGTCTTTGGCATAGCTGACTCAGGTCACTGATTGGCCCTCAGCTCATCCAACCAAGTCGGGGACATAGTCTAAATAGGGTAATTACACTCCCTTTAAAGAGGACCTTTCACCACCTCACACTTGTGGAGATGGCTCCCACAGTTGCAGAGATTTTCAATTTCGAAGCCTCTATCTGCTGTTCTAGAAACATGTTTTTGTGTCATATTAAAGATGAGAATCTCAGCTTTAAGAAGAACTGCACCTACAGGCACCTAAAAAAATAGGCGGCACCTAGATCTTGATCTGCAAGATTATTTGTATGTCCAGTTCTGTAGCTCTCAGAACCATCTGAAAACTGAGATTCTTATCTTTAATATGACACCAGTAGCATGTTTTTAGATACTATAGTACAGACGATATCGGCTTCTGAAGTGACACTAACCCTGCAACCACTAAACTTGACTCATCTCATGTAAAAATGGGATGAGAAGAGTTATATTTACCTGACTTTGGGGGAGATGATTTATGGGTAAGCAGGTGCAATGAGGGGCCTGTTAGATTAGTGGGGTAAATAAGTGCTCAGTTTCCCTGTGGCGCCTCTGCAGGGCAAATTAAGAACTACATTTAGCCTATTCTTATTAGTGAGTTGTCTATGTAATGTGTTCTAGTATTGGTCCCCGTCTCTATGTTCCCGTACACAGAACCCCCCATTATAGGGTCTATGTAAATGGGTCCATCGTGAAATCTATAACACGAGTGTTGCAGCAGACAAGAGGATGAGCCACAGATTACAACACCCCTAATACATAATGCACACCGCTTACCTACCTCACATTTGTTTAAGTTTCCAAATATAGAAGGAGGCGGGTGGGAGGGGGCGTCCGGCACTGCGACTTGTATACTCAGTCGTCTGCCTAATCCTTATCCCCACAGCATTGTCAATACCCATCTAATTCCATTTTAACAACAGTAATTGGCTGATGGAGTAGAAGATATAGATTTGTTTTCCTGATGACTCCTTGACTTTTTTTCCTCTGGTAAATACTAATACGATTCCAAATCCTTAGCGGTGTGATTGTGTCATGAGCGGGTCAACAGTCATGTCAAGGTCCTATTGGAAGCTTCATAGCCAACATCTTAATTTAGACTTAGCTATCTCTTTCGTGTCGTATGTGCATTTGCCAGTAATTCTTTCACGTCTCAGTCATTCCATTATGCCAGAATCCATTTACTTTAGCCGGCGATGGCTCTGCATGGCAATCGCTTCGCGGGGCCGGGATTGTCATGTTAAGCAAAAGCTCCTCCGATCCTTATTAGGATTCTCTTTTCAAGTGCTGGAGGACTGCAGGCTCCCGTATCATAGAGAAAAGCCTAGGCTACAGACTGATACATTGTAACGGGTCGTACAAATGGGATCCAAGACGGATACATTGTGACCCCTGCTTTTGCCTAGACAACAGACTGATACATTGTAACAGGTCATACAACTTGGACCCAAGACTGATTCATTGTGACCCCCAATGATGCTTAGACTACAGTCGTACAAATAAGACCCAAGACTGATTCATTGTGACCCCCACTGATGCTTAGACTACAGAGTGATACATTGTAACAGGCTGTACAACTTGGACCCAAGACTGATTCATTGTGACCCCCACTGATGCTTAGACTACAGAGTGATACATTGTAACAGGCTGTACAACTTGGACCCAAGACTGATTCATTGTTACCCCCTCTGATGCTTAAACTACAGACTGATACATTGTAACGGTTTGTACAAATGGGACCCAAGACTGATTCATTGTGACCCCCACTGATGCTTAGACTACAGACTGATACATTGTAACAGGTCATACAAATGGGACCCAAGACTGACTCATTGTGACCCCCACTGATGCTTAGACTACAGTCGTACAAATAAGACCCAAGACTGATTCATTGTGACCCTCGCTGAAGCTTAGACTACAGACTGATACATTGTAACGGGTCGTACAAATGGGACCAACGACTGATTCATTGTGACCCCCACTGATGCTTAGACTACAGACTGATACATTGTGACAGGTCATACAACTTGGACCCAAGACTGACTCATTGTGACCCCACTGATGCTTAAACTACAGACTGATACATTGTAACGGTTTGTACAAATGGGACCCAAGACTGATTCATTGTGACCCCCACTGATGCCTAGACTCCAGACTGATACATTGTAACAGGTTGTACAACTTGGAACCAAGACTGACTCATTGTGACCCCCACTGATGCATTGTAACAGACCATAAAAGTGGGACTGCTGAGACTTCTAAACCGTCCACAATACTGGACCTCCAGACTCCATTTTGGTACATTGGGCCCGACCTTAAAAGCAGGATTAGGTATTTATATGTTGTGCCCCCCACAGACACAGAGTAACAAACCCTAAAACCCTGCTGATGGGCTGTGTCCCAGTCTAACTTGCTGCTTGGTGGAGTTGGATCATTAGGTCTTTAAAGGTCTTTTCCAGTGACATCAAGTTAGTCCCTATCCACAGGAGTTATCAAGAGAACGAGGGTCCCCCAAAAGAATGGAGCACTGCTGCTCCATTTAGTATCTATGGAACTGATGGATATGGCTGAGCACAGCATCCATCCTTTTGTAGAACAACAGGGGGAGAGGGGACAGAGGTCAATGGACCCTCATTCTTGTGTTGCATGGGGGTCCCATCAGTGAGACCCCCATTGATCAGCAATAGAAATGGTAGAATAGATCCCTGATTGACGGGGTCCTATTAGTCTTTCAGGGCTCTGGGGTTTGTTAGCTCCTATATCCAGGACAGGAAATAACTAGAATAAATCTTAAAGGGGTTGTCCCAAGTGTAATTGTCTGACTTGACCTACTGCTCCATTGGTAAGGAAGGTCCCAGTGGATAAAACTCTGTTTATACAGCAGATACTAATATCCGAAAACTGGAAAAAAAAAAAAATTCAAAATGACCATAATCCGCCCAGAATTTTGGATTAAGAACCCCAGCGTGGTGTTCAATGGCGCGGATACGGTTTTTAAGGAATGATATAATGTCGCTCATAGCAGGCGTCACACTTTCCCCAGGAATAGGCGGAATTAAGTCCTAAGAAAAATTCCGAGGTTATCGCCCCCTTTAATAAATAAAAGTAATCTCCTCCATTTAGTTCCCGATGGGAATACTACAGTCGCTGTATTGTCAGGGGTCGGGTCCGGTGACTTCACTTCTTGCTTTATTAGCAGCCGGGAGAAGGGAACGTGGAAGAGGTTTGACACGAGAAATTAATTATGGAATAAAAGGCAGATTGCGCTGAGGCTAGAATTAGCCCGGCCGATCCCAATAGCTGCAGTCACCTTGGAGTCCTGGAGAGTGACTCTATATGTATCTATGGGCAAATTGTAGTCCATATACAGTCACTGTGCTTCCCATGCGGTGAGCTGATCGCTTACTCATGTCTGTTCCTTTATACCGATGCAGACATGGGCGGCGCATCCTACATATGCAAATTATGGTGTTATTAAAGCCTCCAAGATCAATATGCTACCGGTAATACACACTTCATATACTGAAGAGTATGTAGACCATTTATTCAATATGTTGCAGCCCATTTAAAGGGAACCCGTCACCACATTTTTCAGAAATACAGGTAGTAGCAGGTTCCTATAGAGCCTGGCCCCCTTCTTTTAGCTAAAAATAATTTCCATCAAATCCCCATAAAATCTGAGTTATAATCTTGCTGGTATCTAGGGATCTTTGGAGCGAGTCGAGGGGTGTGGCCTAATGACATGTGACCAGGGTGACATCATCAAAGGTCCCTTAGCTACTTAACATTAGCAAACTGTACTCCATGTACATATCTGACCACATAAGACAATTCCAGCAGCCTCCATGGACTTCTACTCAGCTCCACGCAGGCTGCTGTGATTTCATGTGATCCAATATGCTGTGACTTCATGAGATATATGCTTGGTGTACAGTTTTCTAATGCTAAAAATCTATAGAGCCTGCGATAATGTCACCCTGGTCACATGACATTACAGCTGCATACAGAGATAGGATGGAGAGGAGCTGCTAGATTCAGCCCGAGGAGGCCACGCCCACCTCGACTCGCTGAATACTACAAAGTCTTATTTTCCCTTACACCATTGTATGACACATATTCTTAATTGTTTAGCAGTTTCAACCTCTGCAGTAGTTTCAGAGTTCAGAGCTGGTAGCTAGACTATCTGCTATGATGTGTCTCACGCACTGCACACAGAGGAATACGGACCTGTTCTGATTTTAATAAAACACTTTTGGGCTAGACAGAAACCTACTAGCTCCAGTAACCTTTCTCTGTGTGTGTCCCTGTCTCCCTCCTCTCCCTTTGAAGCATCAGCAGAATTATATAATTAATTATATAGAAGTAGTGGCCTGTATTAATGGGTATAAAACACTTTGGGTGAGATAGAAACTGATTTCCAGCTTCTATAGCCTCATTCTCTTCGTGTGTCTTTCCCCTCCCTGAGAAGATTACGCAGGATCATATAGGCGATTCTAGAGAAGTACTGACGTGAATAAAGCACTTAGGGTGAGACAGAATCCTTCTAGCTCCAGTAACCTCTGTGTGTGTTTGTGTCTCCCTCCTTCCCCTTTGAAGCATCAGCAGAAACATATAGCCAACTATAGAGGACTGACATGTACTGATGGAATAAATCACTTTAACTGAGAGAGAAACTTATTCTCAGTAAACTCTGTCTATGCCTGAGTCTTTCCCATATCACGAGTACAGTATTAGCAGAATTATATAGGACATTTTAGAGTACTGATGTGAATAAAGCACTTGGGGTGAGATTGAAACCTACTAGCTCCAGTAACCTCTGTGTGTGTCTGTGTCTCCCTGCTCTCCCTTTGAAACATTGTTAGGATTCTATAGTAAATTATACAGAAGGACTGACCTGAATAAAACACGTTGGGGGTCATTTACTAAGGGTCCAATTCGCGGTTTCCTGACGTGTTACCCGAATATTTCCGATTTGCGCCGATTGTACCTGAATTGCCCCGGGATTTTGGCGCACGCGATCGGATTGTGGCGCATCGGCGCCGGCATGCACGTGACAGAAATCGGGGGGCGTGGCCGAACGAAAACCCGACGTATTCGGAAAAACCGCCGCATTTAAAAACGGAAAATGTGTCGCTCGGGACGGCCACGGTGAATTCCGGCGCGTTCAGATGCTTTTCAGCGCAGCAGCGCCACCTGGTGGACGGCGGAGGAACTACCTCATTAAATCCCGGCCGGACCAGAATCCAGCGCAGAGAATGCGCCGCTGGATCGCGAATGGACCGGGTAAGTAAATCTGCCCCGTTGAGTGAGATACTGGGAAATATTTTTTCCAGGGAGGGACAAGGAAAACCACGCCTCTTTTCGCTACCTTGAAAGCCAGCCCCCTTAACACAAAGTTTGACTTTCAAGAAGCCTAATGACACGATGTGGGATTACACCAAACCTGTCTATTCCAGAAGGAACAGATTCCCAACTGTAGATGGCGCTGTTTGGTTTTATTCCGCATCATGTTATTAGGCTTCCTGAAAGTCATGCTTGATGGTAAGGGAGCTGCCTTTCAAGGTAGCAAAAAGAGGCATGGTTTTCTTTGTGCCACCCTGGAAAATGTATTTGCATAATTCCCAGAATCCCCTAGTTGAGTATCAATGGCTATAGGTCTCCTGAAGCCTACACGGTGGCCTCAATTGGCAAAGTCTCTGTAAGGAGAACTTGCACTTCCTGACCCTTTTGGTGAGAGAGAAACTTACTCTTAGCTTCGGCAGCCTCTGTTTTTCCCCTTTTTATATTCATATAGGGGATAAATCATCAAGGTCAGGAAACGATTAATAACATTTAGATACATTTTGCATAACTGAGTACTACAAGCACTTCGGGTGAGATAGAAACTTACTGATAGCTCCAGCAGTCTCTGGATGTACATTTGTATCTCCTCTTAAACAGGGATTTGGATTGGCTCTGGTTGTCAGCTGCACGATTACTGATATCAAAGGTTTCTGACTAATTTTAACCTTTTGACCTCATTGATCGGACCCGTAATACATTTTAAAATTCTGGAAAGGAGAAGCCCTTTGTCCAGCGTGTAGAGATGGATATCCCTCACCTCTGATATCATCCTGGAGCCCAACCAATAAAAAAAAAGCAAAGAAATAATAATGGAAACGTTCACTTGAAGTAAGACAAATGGTATGAAATGAGAAAACACACCGTGAATTGCAAATGGAGCCGAGTTAATTTGTTGCTACAGTCGTGTCGCCCTACTGTTAAATGAAGGCGGCGTAATTATCTTGTTGGCAGAGATAATGTCAGAACCTTATTTCTTCTTACATGCCTCGTTTTTACACTGGGGCTAATTGAGCTGCAAGGTGACAACTGACTGTACGCGCCTATCATTAGCGCAGTCTGCTCCCTTTACTGCCACGCTTTCCTTTAAGTAGTTAAAAACATGGATCTTTTTTTTTTTTACCTTTAAAAGGTAAACACCAGGGCATTAGGTTTTGATTTTAAAATATTTAAAGGGAACTTGTCTTCAAGAATAGCCAAAATAAACCTTACCCCCCATTGTACCCTTGTCGAAAGCAAGCATCCCAGCTTAAAGTTTAACTGTAAAGTATAAAAACTTTTGCCTAATTCTGCACTAATAATAATAATAAGCAATTCTCTAAATTACCCTAAATAGCTACCTGCAGGTGTTTAGCTGCTAGCAGAGGTTTTACCCTTTTCTCCCCAGGGATAATCTCTATTTGCCATGCTTCCTGGTCACCATGGGAAACTGTATAGAACAGCTAGAGACGGCATGAGGCTTGTTAGAAGGGGCTGTAGGACTTTTAGTGATCACATGCTTCAGCTCATCCAATTACAAACATCTTGTCTTGTTTTATGTGAATGCCTTCAATGCCCTGAGCTGATGTCACAACCAGGAAGTCCCGCCCACTTCAGGAAAAGCTGAGTGGATTTAACAGACAGCCTCATGTATCTATTAACCCTTGTATCGAAGGATAGGAAGAAGCTAGCAGTATGATACATGTGTGATTGGCTCTTCCCAGCTGTGCCTTGTCAGTACCTTTACAGTAGCGGTTGATATCTGACTCCTGGAACTAGTAAATTTGTACCCGAAATAGTTTCTGCCTTGGCCCCGCCCATCAAGATCTGCAGTTTCCTGCTCACTGCTAAACTTGCCATGCCAGTGAGAAGGACAGCATTCTGCTAAGAACAGGAAGTGGACCGGAAGAGGACTTCCTATCTGCTCAGGTCTAGATTTGAAGAGACCTTTGAGCTGTCAATCAGAAGTAGGGGGCGTGGTTTACTGGCAGCCTTGACTCTTCTCTTCAGAAGTTGACTCATGTCTATCATTTGCATATCAGAAAAAATGTATATTAAAATTAATTGAGGTGCAAAACCTCAGTGGCAGATAATTTAAGGAAATGTAGGGAGGATTTTTAACCCTTTACAAATTCTGTAGAACAGTTGCTATTAAAGGAAAAAAAGGGCAGTCCCCTTTAAGAAGCACTTTGGATATGTACCGTTCCGAAGCGACCGGCTCGCCATTTACTATCTGCAGGAGCCATATCCGAGTGTTTGGCATCTTCGGGTGCTATCGGGACAGATCCGACTTGGCTGTCACGCTCTGTCGAGACCGCCAGCCCGTGCCCTACCCAGTGATCTTTTAATTTCTAGAAGCAGGTGGAGTTTAGCAATTACATCCCTGGTCAGTACATCACCCCCTTCCACACCGGATGATGAATTGCAAATAGCTGGACTCCATACACAAGGCGAAACTCCTATAAATCTTCCATCCGTAATAATGACACGACGAGAAGACTGGCAGCTATAACAAGGCTGCTCGTGTCACCCACTTTATAGTAGACTCCATATCCATCATTATCAGCCGGGGCTTGCTGCAACCGGACAACAAGGTCCAAAGAAAGATGAGTTGTTTGTGCGGAAGCATCCAGTAGGTCCCATCTGGCAGGGAGTAAATGGGATTTTTTTTCCTGTTCAGTGGACCACAGCTGTCCATCATTTCCGTCAGGTATCCGATCGCTTCCCGCTGGGGGACAATATGGCTTCACGCAGTTGTTTTTTGCGCTGGTATTTAAAACGAAGAAAGGGTTCACCTTTTTATTTTGGGAGTTTAACCCCTTAGCAGGCCGCTGCCGTATAATGAATGCGGAAGTCCTATGCGTATGCCATATACAAGCGGACGATTTAAAGGGCTGGTCCAATACAATACACGGACTGTAAGATACTGATCGGAGAGATCTCAGACTCATTTATCTGTCGCAGGACACTTGTCTGTGCTCCCAGAAAACCTGTGGGGGACGGTAAGAAAAATAAACTTTTATGCCGCAATCTGGTTCCTGGATCGAAGGTGTTGGTGGTCACGTGACCTCTGCGGCCAATCGGTAGACTAGGACTTAGGTGGAACAATGACATCACTGCCGGATCTACCTCCTGTCAGGAATCATGTGAACTCACAGCCAGTGGGCGCTATGGGGAGGTAAGTATATTTTTGATATTTTGATTTGCTAAACAACTCCTCGTGCCCTAGGGTTATTCTGAAGGAAGACATTTTTATGGTACCAATAGAATTGAGTGAGCTGAGATATTCCTCTGCAGGCATGTCCTTCCTAATCCCTAGGACTGTGTGCACAAATGGGATGCAAACAAGGGAAAGTGAAGATGGGGGGGGGGGTTCCTTGCCCCTCCCATCTCCATAGGAAATCAGCACTGGAATAGGACCTGCTCTGCGGTGCGGACGTCTGACTTGGTCACTGTGTGCTCACTGCATCGTGACCTCAGTGGTGGCCATAATTTTGCTGTCGTTTTTGCGGCTAGCTCACTGCCCTGGTTTATGGTCATAAGAATGTGGCCTAATAGGAGCCCTTAAAGGGGTCGGACTGAGTGTAATATGCTAATTGGTAAAGTTCAGAGCAATGGGACCCCGACTTATCACAAGAATCATGTTCCTGATCCTCCGAGTAAGTGACGCAGAAGGTCTGCTCATGCACTTGCCGGACCTACCTCTCCATACATTCTCATATCCTATTCCTCAGTGGATGGCTCACATACCTCTATCTATCTAGCTCACGTCTCCTATCCCATTCATCAGTGGGGGTTATATTATGTAGGTATGGATGGAGATCACACTACTCTTTCACAGCAAGCAGGAGGTAAATTTCGATGGATAAATCTTAATTTCTTGGGTTTCTTGAAAGGCGGACCCAAAGCGATCAATAGAAGCGGGACCCCCTTACCTGCCCCATATAGACGTGATGCTCCGTGTTGCTCCCTATTGACTTTTGCTTTTCTCCATCTACATGGGAGAAGTTCAGAAGGACTTGTCCTTCTTTCTGCCGATCACAAGTGGCTGGACGTTGATCCCCCCTCCTACCTCGTAAGTGATCGGGTAAATAAGGTCTAAATAGAGAATGTAAACACAGATAAAAGAGACCCATTGTGCATGGGGGCTTAGTGGGTAGCACTTCTGCCGTGCAGCGCTGTGGACCTGGGTTCTAGTCCCAGGTGAACATCTGCATAGAGTTTGTATGTTCTCTCCATGTTTGCTAGGGTTTCCTCCGGGTCTTCCGGTTTCCTCCCACACTCCAAAACATACTGGTAGGATGATTAGATTTTGAGCCCCATTGGGGACCGGGACTGATTTGGAAGTTCTGTGCAGCGCTGCGTAATCTGTGTGCGCTATATAAATAAAGGAATTATTATTATTATTATTATGATTATAATAACATCATTTTTTAAAATAGATTTTTGGTATATTTTTATTACTATTTACATCAAATATTTTTTAAATAATAATTGTGCAATATGTTGTGATTATTTTCACATTTAATTCAGTTCATATTTTGATTTATTTTTGCCATCTTATTTTAAGTTGATATTTTTGTAACTTGCTGTTTGTTAATAATAGTTACTATTATTATTATTTTATGCAATATTTAACTCTTAAATCTTTATTTGTCTAATATACACCATATCTATATGGTTCATTAATAGTATGTATTCGAATTATTATTTTAATTTTTAATTACGGTCATGTTATTATTAGTAGTAGTATTATTATTATATTATATTTTATATATTTTCTATGTTTATAGTATATATTTATATTTTTATTAGTATTTATTATCCTGTCCTGTTTTTCCCCTCCTCCTGGCAGCGGTTGATCCTCTTCTCAGTATCTGCATCCTTAACCTTTGCACATCCACTCATTTATCCCTTTCATTTAGTAATGAAGCCCCTCGGCCGCAGGCTCAGGGGTCCCGCGCAGGTTTCCGCCTCCTATTAGTGTCTTGGTGGAATAACGACTTTGAAATTAAAATCTGCAGCATATTGCGACGGCAGATCTCTGCAGAGCAGCGTCACACTGCAGTCGTCTTCTGGAAATATATGTCAAGAGCAGCGCTCCCCTCGTATCACTATTTGGCCAATTTGTTCTCAGACAGACGCGTGCGAGACCTATTTCTGGAGCCCTCGGTGGCCTGACCATACGTTCCCACATCATTTATTGTGGCAGCGGAACATATGGACTTTTCATCATTGTCCGGAGCAAATCCTCAGTTGGACAGAGAGATTTCCCTCCCAGAAGCAGGTGACAGAGAATAATATTTCCCAACATCTCTCCCTGCCTTCTACTATTTATATTTGACTCTTTGCAAAGAAGGAAAGAAAATGAGTTGTAATGGACAGTTTTTATGTTTTTCCATATGTAATGGACGATGGAAATTTATACAATACTTATAGGAGGGAACTATAATAATATACAGGTATACAACATATCTATGTATCTATCTTTCAAATTCATCTATCTAGCTCACGTCTGTCTCTCTATCTAGCTCACGTCTGTCTCTCTCTCTATCTAGCTTGCGTCTCTCTCTATCTAGCTCACGTCTCTCTCTCTATCTAGCTCACGTCTCTCTCTATCTAGCTCGCGTCTCTCTATCTAGCTCGCGTCTCTCTATCTAGCTCGCGTCTCTCTCTCTATCTAGCTCGCGTCTCTCTCTCTAGCTCGCGTCTCTCTCTCTATCTAGCTCGCGTTTCTCTCTCTATCTAGCTCGCGTCTCTCTCTATCTAGCTCGCGTCTCTCTCTCTATCTAGCTCGCGTCTCTCTCTCTCTCTATCTAGCTCGCGTCTCTCTCTCTCTCTATCTAGCTCGCGTCTCTCTCTCTCTCTATCTAGCTCGCGTCTCTCTCTCTCTCTATCTAGCTCGCGTCTCTCTCTCTCTCTATCTAGCTCGCGTCTCTCTCTCTCTCTATCTAGCTCGCGTCTCTCTCTCTCTCTATCTAGCTCGCGTCTCTCTCTCTCTATCTAGCTCGCGTCTCTCTCTCTCTCTATCTAGCTCGCGTCTCTCTCTCTAGCTCGCGTCTCTCTCTCTCTCTATCTAGCTCGCGTCTCTCTCTCTCTATCTAGCTCGCGTCTCTCTCTATCTCGCGTCTCTCTATCTAGCTCGCGTCTCTCTCTCTCTCTATCTAGCTCGCGTCTCTCTCTCTCTCTATCTAGCTCGCGTCTCTCTCTATCTAGCTCGCGTCTCTCTCTATCTAGCTCGCGTCTCTCTCTATCTAGCTCGCGTCTCTCTCTATCTAGCTCGCGTCTCTCTCTCTACCTAGCTCGTGTCTCTCTCTACCTAGCTCGCGTCTCTCTCTCTATCTAGCTCGCGTCTCTCTCTCTATCTAGCTCGCGTCTCTCTCTCTATCTAGCTCGCGTCTCTCTCTCTATCTAGCTCGCGTCTCTCTCTCTATCTAGCTCGCGTCTCTCTCTAGCTCGCGTCTCTCTATGTAGCTCGCGTCTCTCTCTATCTAGCTCGCGTCTCTATCTAGCTCGCGTCTCTCTCTATCTAGCTCGCGTCTCTCTCTCTAGCTCGCGTCTCTCTCTCTAGCTCGCGTCTCTCTCTCTAGCTCGCGTCTCTCTCTCTAGCTCGCGTCTCTCTCTCTAGCTCGCGTCTCTCTCTCTAGCTCGCGTCTCTCTCTCTAGCTCGCGTCTCTCTCTCTCTAGCTCGCGTCTCTCTCTCTCTAGCTCGCGTCTCTCTCTCTCTAGCTCGCGTCTCTCTCTCTAGCTCGCGTCTCTCTCTCTAGCTCGCGTCTCTCTCTCTAGCTCGCGTCTCTCTCTCTATCTAGCTCGCGTCTCTCTCTCTATCTAGCTCGCGTCTCTCTCTCTATCTAGCTCGCGTCTCTCTCTCTATCTAGCTCGCGTCTCTCTCTCTCTCTATCTAGCTCGCGTCTCTCTCTCTCTCTATCTAGCTCGCGTCTCTCTCTCTCTCTATCTAGCTCGCGTCTCTCTCTCTCTCTATCTAGCTCGCGTCTCTCTCTCTCTCTATCTAGCTCGCGTCTCTCTCTCTCTCTATCTAGCTCGCGTCTCTCTCTCTCTCTATCTAGCTCGCGTCTCTCTCTCTAGCTCGCGTCTCTCTCTCTCTCTATCTAGCTCGCGTCTCTCTCTCTCTATCTAGCTCGCGTCTCTCTCTATCTCGCGTCTCTCTATCTAGCTCGCGTCTCTCTCTCTATCTAGCTCGCGTCTCTCTCTCTCTCTATCTAGCTCGCGTCTCTCTCTATCTAGCTCGCGTCTCTCTCTATCTAGCTCGCGTCTCTCTCTATCTAGCTCGCGTCTCTCTCTCTATCTAGCTCGCGTCTCTATCTAGCTCGCGTCTCTCTCTCTATCTAGCTCGCGTCTCTCTCTCTATCTAGCTCGCGTCTCTCTCTCTATCTAGCTCGCGTCTCTCTCTCTATCTAGCTCGCGTCTCTCTCTCTATCTAGCTCGCGTCTCTCTCTCTATCTAGCTCGCGTCTCTCTCTCTATCTAGCTCGCGTCTCTCTCTCTATCTAGCTCGCGTCTCTCTCTAGCTCGCGTCTCTCTATGTAGCTCGCGTCTGTCTCTCTCTATCTAGCTCGCGTCTGTCTCTCTCTATCTAGCTCGCGTCTGTCTCTCTCTATCTAGCTCGCGTCTGTCTCTCTCTATCTAGCTCGCGTCTGTCTCTCTCTATCTAGCTCGCGTCTGTCTCTCTCTATCTAGCTCGCGTCTGTCTCTCTCTATCTAGCTCGCGTCTGTCTCTCTCTATCTAGCTCGCGTCTCTCTCTCTATCTAGCTCGCGTCTGTCTCTCTCTCTCTATCTAGCTCGCGTCTGTCTCTCTCTCTCTATCTAGCTCGCGTCTGTCTCTCTCTCTCTATCTAGCTCGCGTCTGTCTCTCTCTCTCTATCTAGCTCGCGTCTGTCTCTCTCTCTCTATCTAGCTCGCGTCTCTCTCTCTCTCTCTATCTAGCTCGCGTCTCTCTCTCTCTCTCTATCTAGCTCGCGTCTCTCTCTCTCTCTCTATCTAGCTCGCGTCTCTCTCTCTCTCTCTATCTAGCTCGCGTCTCTCTCTCTCTCTCTATCTAGCTCGCGTCTCTCTCTCTCTCTATCTAGCTCGCGTCTCTCTCTCTCTCTCTATCTAGCTCGCGTCTCTCTCTCTCTCTCTATCTAGCTCGCGTCTCTCTCTCTCTCTCTATCTAGCTCGCGTCTCTCTCTCTCTCTCTATCTAGCTCGCGTCTCTCTCTCTCTCTCTCTATCTAGCTCGCGTCTCTCTCTCTCTCTCTATCTAGCTCGCGTCTCTCTCTCTCTCTCTATCTAGCTCGCGTCTCTCTCTCTCTCTCTATCTAGCTCGCGTCTCTCTCTCTCTCTCTATCTAGCTCGCGTCTCTCTCTCTCTCTATCTAGCTCGCGTCTCTCTCTCTCTCTCTATCTAGCTCGCGTCTCTCTCTCTCTCTCTATCTAGCTCGCGTCTCTCTCTCTCTCTCTATCTAGCTCGCGTCTCTCTCTCTATCTAGCTCGCGTCTCGATCTTCTGTTTATCCTCTGTCTCTCCCATATCCCTCCGCCCTTCTCTCATATCTATTTATCTATTTCCCTTTCATAATCAAAAACGTATAACATTCTAATGCAGTAATTACCGGTCCTAAGTACACAGAAAAACTAACTAGGAAGTGGCAGAACTTTTTCTCATCCCTTCTTAATCTGCCCCAACCCAAGGATCAGCCATCCCACATCTCTATGTAGATACCCCGGTGCTGTGGCTCTCCTGCTTTCAGGGCATGCTGGGACTTGTAGTTTCCCCATCAGGTCGGGAGAGGACCAGTGTATAGATCCATCCCCTTCTACCTAATGTAATGGAAGATAAAGTAGAGGATCCTGGGTTTTATTGTCCTGTGTTGTCAGCTCCCCATCACATCGGCTTCTAAGTACATAAAGGCTTCTAATCGTTAGGATTTTTTTATTGCCAGCCGCCGCGCAGCCGATCCGCAAATTGCCTTGTTTCAGATTTATTATGTATTACTCTAGAAATTCTATAAAGATCAGAAGAACTGATTACAATGTTGACCTTTGCATTAACTCATCTGAATTTAAATTCCAGTGTTTGATTTGAGAGAATAAGTCCATTTATCATCGCTCCGCTGCCGCCGTGATGGGGGGGAGGGGGCGCCGGGCACCTGATCGGGGGAGTGTGGAGACCAAATTTTATTTATCGAACGTGGGAGGAAAATTGCTCGCAGGACGAGAGGAGCCAAACTTTGACCCATCTCCGCACCACAAATAGCAAATTTAGGTTTTTCGTCAGGAGAGGGGTCCCCCACCCCCCGCCGCCATATCTTCTCCTCTTATCCAAATGCTGAGAGAATCAATAGGTGAGGCCGGTGTCATTGATCTCACCTCCCACCATCTATTACCACCGCTCCTAGTTTTTCTCTGCTTATAGTTAACAAATATGAAGTAAATCACCATTTTTAATGTCGCACGAAAAACGCTGGCGGGAGGGGGTTATGTCTTATCTGTTTATTCCGCGGTCGGCGCTCCATTATCGTACGTTACAGTGACACTAGACGTGATTCATGATTACAGGCCACTTCACCAGAGGTGCTTAGGGTCCCAAAATAAGATCTCTATATATCAAGGTGCTGGGGTATCCGATATTCTGTATAATTCATTCCCAGGCTTGGCCCATTTGTCCAATGGGTTTAGTTAAGGCCCCCCAAAAAATGAGAGAAGTCTTTGCTTGACTGAATTGTTCTGACTTCTAGTCTATTGGTTTCATAATTTGGTTATATCCAAACTGAGCTGGTTTGGACTTTAGCTCAGATAAAAGGATTATTTGGGAATCTTAGTGGGCCAGGACCTGGTTGGGAGAAAAAGTAGCGTATGCTTACCCCGTTCCTGCGCTCAGCTGCAATGCCGGTGGGGTCACATGTCGTTCTTTGGCCAATGAGTGACCAATGAGGCCACAGGAAGTCACTTCCATCACTTCCTGTGTTGTCACGTGGTCCGAGGAGGCCACTTATTTGCTGAAGCAGGACCTGTGACACCCCCCCCCCAGAATTGCAGACTGGACACTAGTGATGGGCCATTCTTAGTGAGCTGGATCACTAAGTCTCTACAAAGAGCCGGGTCTTCTCGCTCCTGAACGGCTCCCCATGTAATTACATAGGGAGTCATAATCCGGCAGCCAGCCGCCTATCTCATCTCCACTTGTGCTTAGTAATGACCCTTTTAACAATTAGTGGTGTTTCATTTGAGTCTAAGTGAGCAGTCACCTTTCACCCCAGAGCCGACTCTTGCCGTTCACCTGAAAGGGTCAGCGCGCTTGTGAATGACCCTTCACTGCTCTGCGCAAGCCCGAAAATTATTTGGTACCAGGTCGAAGCGGACACTGGGAGCCCAGAGTAGGATACATATACTTTCTCTTTTCCCCATTCCCCAGGAATCGGCAAAACCCAATTACTAATCCTATTTCAGTCAATCTTGTAGACATTGGTTCCAGTCAAGGAGCAGCTTCCTTCCAAAAACCGCGCCAAACCTGACTGTGATTTGTGCTGATCCTGCAACTTGGCTCTATTCATCGGATGCAATACCTGTACAAACCATGGTCAGGGGTGGCGCTGTTTTATGGAAGAAAGCAGCCATGATTAGGGAATTAGTTAAATAGTAATTTCATAACATCCTTCAGGAAAACGTAAACAGACTGGACTCACATAATCGGATCTTGCCTAGGGGGTTGTCTGGTTAATAATATTTATGGCCTATCCTGGGCAGTCATGTGGCCAGTCTGTATCCTCAGTGGGCCCTGGTGATGTTAATCTTTTACATATCATCTAAAGCCAGTGATAGGTTCCTGTGGGTCATGTGACTGTCGGGACCATTTGGGAGAGTTTGCGAAAGGACTAGTGCTCTAACACTGGAGCCGAGGCCCGGGGCAGGACAAGTCCACCTTCATTTTTTGTTTTTTTAACTCCATCCGAAGGTTCCTGGGGGTTTCTGATTTTCTTACTCGACGGAGGGGAGGGGGGGGGGCAGTAACATAATAAAATTGTAATTTTTACCTTTGAAGGCTCGGTGGTATTGGCTTTCCCTTCCCGATTGTCCAGAGGGAAGTCTCCTCAATGAGAAGACATGCACACTTGGAAATCTAGTAAATCCGTAAGGAATAAACACCCCTTTAATAGGGTATTTCCCCCCATAACCAGACAAGGGGTGATACTAGTGCTCCGATACATGCGCCTATAGCCGCCGGTACCCGCAGACGTGTCAGCCGCCAGCCCGGTGTGTAATTACTACGCGGCACCGAGAAGTTGTTTTCTAGAAACAGCGATATTTATGTCATCGCGATTAAATTAACACTAAGTGAAATGAGACGTTTCTGAATATGAAATGAATGCGTCTTTTGCGCCGACAATACCCGATTATATTAAGAACAAATTTTTAAAAATGACTCCAGCAGCTGACAAGATGATTCCTGTGGGTCATACAGGAACCTAGAAGAAGGCACTTGAAAGGTGGTCTCTCGTAGACGACATCTGCTGGTGTGTCTGGTTAGGACACGGGAACATCTCTGTCCCTGGACCCACAGAGGCTTCGTGTGCTGAACATCCTGGGTGGTAGCCTCCTGAAATTGGATGGTTTAATGCGAAAGCCCCTTTTAGCTGTTAGGGACCACTATTCCCAAACTTATTTGGCTCGAAGCCTCAATTGGGCTTTTGGCGCATGCGCCTTGCATTTGGTGAAGTTGTGGACAATATTGCTTGCTTTACTGTGCAATTTTGGGATATTGGGAGTGAAGTGACGTGTGGTCCAAACCTACCTGACAGCTTTGACTATTAAGCTATACTATATAGTGATCTACTGTCAATTCAGACCGAAGCTGGTGTTTGGTAGTGTCCCTGGAGTCCTGTTTTAACATACTTTTGCGAGTGCGTGTTGCAGAAGGACTGTGAAAAATGCTGTTATGTGCTATGATCGTAGCTTTTAAATGTGTCTTAACATGACTGTGCTCTTAGCCCTCTGCATTGAGTTTCTCCAAGGCCCCCTCCCATTAGGTGTAGCTGTAGTGTTCAACCAGAAACCTTCTATCAGCTCATTGTAAGCAGTTTTCAATGATCTGGGCCTCACATTGAGTACAAGGGCTCTTGTATGACAGCTACCTTTACACATACTGTTTATATATACTTTCACGCTCTTCTGGTCTCTAGCAGGCTTCTGGTTGGCCACTACAGCTGTGAACTCAGTGTACAAAGTTAAGAGGTTTTTCATGATCTGTAATTGGGCTTCAAGCTATTTTGTCACCAAGTCTTCTGTATAACCGCTACCTCTGCACCCCCTCTATAGCTATATGTGTACACTTTCTGTAGACTTATAAAACACTCCTGGTGTCTAGCAGGCTCCTGATTGGACACTACAGCTTAACATACTGGGGCATATTTACTTACTCGGTTCGTTCGCGATCCAGCGGTGCGTTCTCTGCGGTGGATTCGGGTCCGGCCGGGATTCATCAAGGTAGTTCCTCCGCCGTCCACCAGGTGGCGGTGCTGCGCTGAAAACCATCTGAACGCACTGGAGTTCACCGAGTCGGGCTGAGTAAAGGTAAGCGCGTCCCAAGCGACACTTTTATTGTTTTAAATGCGGCGGTTTTTCCGGTTTCAGTCGCGTGCATGCAGGCGCCGATGCGCCACAATCCGATCGCGTGCGCCAAAATCCCGGGGCAATACAGGGAAAATCGGCGCAAATCGGAAATATTCGGGTAACACGTCGGGAAAACACGAATCGGGCCCTCAGTAAATGACCCCCACTGAGCTAAGCTGTTTCATGATCTGTAACTGAGCCTTACACTTTTTAGGCACCAGAACTTCTCTGCCCTCTACTTATAACTGTGTGAACACATACTCAATTTATATACTTTCACACTCTCCTGGTCTTTAGTAGTTTGCTGCAATGAGCTGATAGCTGTAGTGTCCAACCAGAAGCTTAAGAGATTTATTGTTCTGTAACCTAGCCCCATGCATTTTGCACCAGGGCTTCTGTATGACAGCTACCTCTGCACTCCCTCTATATGTATACACATACTCTTCTATATCCATGTATACACATACTATATCTATATGCATTCACTATCTCCTGTTCTCGATGTGTTCGCATGCACTGAAGACCATTCCTCGATGTATGAGATGTATGTCCCCATGTCAGCCGTGCCCCTGTACAATAAAGTGCTTATGCCGAGCCATGACAGTCCGTGTTGCCGGTATTTTATCATTCCCTTGTATCCTCAGACAATTTAATGGAAACTTAGGGCAGGTGGAATCCGAATTTGATTTCTGGTGTGAAATAAGCTCAGCTCGTCACACCTCGGATTACAGTGACAGGGAGATGACAGGCCAGGGTGACAGCAGCCAAGATGGACGGTACGACGTAGCAAAACCTAATGTCTCTTCCACCCTCCCACCCCCCCATCCAGGAGGAAATGGAATAGTCCGCTCCACAGCTTCTCAGGTTTGGGAATTATCTCATGTGCGATCAGCCAATATTTAATGAAAAACCCAAATTTGTGTGATCTCCGCAACATACTAGAGTCGCCTTCAGTGGTTTGAAGCGCAGCGGTAATCCAACTTTTCTAGAATCCTGACAATCCAATCTGCTTAAATTTATCCCTACACTCGTATTGCAGGAATAAAAGGGCAGTTTAGAGATTCGGGACTATAAAAAGATGGGTCGTCATTTTGTCCTTACACTCTTAATATGCATAATCTATATTCCAGATTTTAGATTTTGCAATAGGGACGTGTCCTCACACTGTTGTGCTCTTAGTTCTCTGCAGTGAACTGCTCCACAGCTCCTTACCTGTTCTCTAAATACAAGCTTAAGCATGTTTCTGGTTAAAATACTACAGCAGAGGGGAGAAGCTGTGAAATAATTAATTTTTAGAACACTAAGAACACAGCAGTGTGAGAACATGCACTTCCAGAAGAAAATGTCCAGGAATATTGATCAATTTTGCACAGTCCTGCTGCTACTAACAACACAAACAAACTTATGAATGCAAAGCTCTCCAGGGACAATAGCTTATACTGGCTGTTAAATACTCACACTGAAAGTGCTCTATGTCCCCAGTGCACATGGTGAAGATACAGAGCTGGAATATAGATCCATATTTCACAGTCCTGCTGCTACTAACAACATACACTGTTATGATTACACACCTATCCACAACACTGGCTACAGAGATCACACAGGGAAACGGTGTGTGGACACATCACCAATGCTACAAACTATATTTTACAGTCCTGCTGCTACTAAGCACATACACAAAGGTATGACTGCACAACACTCCAGGGACAGTACCCTAACACTGTCTGCTCAGAGCACCCCAATGCTCACTTTAGTACAATCTTGAAATGTAAATCAATATTTCACAGTTCTGCAGCTACTAACAACATACACAAAGGTCCAGGGATAAAACCTAACACTGGTCACACAGTCTGCACTGTCTGAAATTACAGGGACACCCTCCTCTTTTTTAAAATTTTAGAAGAATGTCTTCTAACCTGTGAACTTTTTCAGGAGTGTAGTCGAGTATTGCTCGCCTTTTGCTAAACTTTGCATAACTCGGTAAACGAGGAGTAGCTTTATTTTTGGGGATTATGCGACTTGTAATCTTGATTTTCGTGGTTCTCTCATCTCTGTAGTCTCATGCTTTGAATTCACAGTCCCCTATTTCCAGTGAATGGAGACCTAGCTGCTGTGACTCATTGCCCCCCCTTCCGCTTCCTCTGACACCAGTGTGAGTTTGTCTGCCGTGTTAGTAAGATGGAATTCAGTAGAGTGAAATTCAGATAGAGGGAGGACAATAAGAGCCCAAGTAAGAGGAGAAAGAAGGACTTTCCTCTGATGAGATATATTACAATATTACTTGTCACATGATTATGCAAAATTTGTTGAAATGTTGGCTTCCAAACCTTTAGATGTCCATCCCCATTCCCGATATGACAACTAACTTGCAAGTCACTAGAGGACACTCCTAGCACGACTGCTATTGCCGATGCTGGTTATTAGCTCATCCCCTAAGGAGGATCTAGAAACTTCTAACAGCAATGTGTTCAGCTCAGATAGGGACGTCTTATTCCACATTGTCTGTGACTGTAGGCCACAAGAGGCAAAAACGGCGTCAAGATAAAAAGCGTAACTGCTGGGGTCTACAATATTGCATACCATGCTGCACTAATAGTGCCTCCATATAATGTCATCTGGATGAGTCTTCAATTTAAAGGGGGATTCCAGATCCAAAGTTTTCTAAAGTTCTTTAATTTTCCCATATTTTCTTTGGTCAAGTGATACTTGCAGGAGATCTCGTATCGGTCCTCAACAAGACATGGGATCCAGTAGTAGTGGCCTATGATCTGCTTTGGGTTAGTCCACCAGAGGATCCGAAAATCGGCCTCTGCTCCAACCCCAATGGTTCAGCTGTAGACAACCCTATTTGGGGGCAAATATGGTCTTTTTCTTAAAGGTTTAAATGGGATGGTCACCCAAAGTCATTTTCTATGTTGGACCCTAAGAACCCCAGTCTAAAAGCTGGCTATTATTGTTGTCCCTGTACGATTAGGGACAACTCAGACCACCGTGTGTTTTTCCGAAAACCCATGCCCCATGATGTCCACATTTACTGGACTGGCCATGGATAAACTCAAATGAACTAGCTTGATCATCGAGATTTCTATTGCTCTGACTACGACTACATCACTGAACCATTTGAGTATGGAACCGTCGAGTCTTGGCAGGCTGGAAGATCAGTCATATAGATGACTATGCTGCTCAGTTTAGAAGGAACTCGTCCGTCACACAGTCCATGTCTCTTGGACCACTCTCGCCCATCTCAAATGGTCTAATACCATCTTCCATAACTTGGTCAATGATACCATGTGATATTCACTTAAGGCTATGATGCACCGTCATGTTTTAGCCACCGTTTTTCCATCATATATTACACGTTTCCTTGGCTGGAACATTCCTCCAGCAAATGAAGAAAGTTTGAGGGACGTTGAGGCCTAAGATTTGGCTGGAGGCCTTCAAGTCAAGAGGAGTCATCCACCAAAGCTTAAAACGAATACAAATTTGATCACCGCGTCCAAGTCTAGAAGTGGTTCAGCTCATCCGGCGTCTTACTTCAGCAGTAGTTTGTTCCGTATAATTAATATGGAGATCTTTTGACATGGCACCAGGTATATAATTAACAAGTGCCCGCCTGCATGGGCAAGGAGACCTACAATGTAGCTCGAGCAAGTTCTCATTAATCCTGTTAAACCTGCTCGTAAAAGCCAACATATCCTGCGTCTTGTAGCGGCTCAGTGACTAATGACAAGATCACGCAAAGGCCAGGGATGGCGCAGGCGAGTGTGCGAGGAAGTTCTCTGGATGTGGCAGTTCAGTCGTGTCTGTCCCTATAGGAAAGGACCACCCCCCACGGCAGAGGGAAAGCAATTCATTCTCACTTGTACTGACTTGTCTCGTCGGCTCTCCTGAGAGCAGGCTACTAATGGCCTTCTCACTGGGGACCGTATTGTTCTCCAGCAAATAAGTTCTCCAGGTTTCCATCTTTTTTTTACTTTCAAGGTTGTTTGTAGTTTACTTGGTTGCGTTCAGATTTGCTTTATTACTCACTGTCTCTCGCCCCGGCACGAGAAGGGAGTTGCGTTTAGATGTAAAGTTAGAGAAGAATCGCCTACTTCCGATGAATTGTTTGGCTTCAGCTTTTAAGGACGACGAGATTGAAAATTGCACACATAAAGCGGGCGACTGGTGGCTTTCCTTGGTAAACGGTGGGGGTTCTGAAGGTTTCCAGGTCCCGTGTTTTAAAGGTCATGGTGGAGCGGATCATTGAAATGGATTTATGCCGTCTCCGCTTGAACGTCGGAGACAAATACGTTGGTGGGAAGTGTTGAAGAACTGCACCCAGAATACTTAAAGGTGTTGACCCGAATTTTTGTCAATCCCGATTCTGTGGACAATTTGGTGGTAGTCCAACTACTGGGACCCTCATCAATCACTTGGATGGTCCTTTTAGGCTCAGTTTCTATAAATGCTGTGCTTGGCAACTTGTGTCACTCCCATAGACATTGAATGAAGTGGCAAGAGACATGCTCGCCTGCTGCACCATTACACCATGGTCCTGCACCAGTGACAACGAGACCCGGGTTCTCTTGACCTCGGGTGGTTCCTCACCGTTGTATCCCCAACTATAAGATTGTTATAACCTATCCAGAAGTCAAGGACCCCTACTAATCACCAAAATGCACACGTTCGTCCGAATGAATGGACGGTGTAGAGATCTCTGTCGATCCCATAGATGATAAATATGGTGACCCGTGACCTGCCCGAAAAATGAGACCCCATTTAGAGCTTTGAACCACAATGATCGGCATGTTACTTTGCATTCTGTCGATAACACTTCTTCTTGGTGTAATCCCCTACAAAGGGTAACCAGAAATAGGCAAAGATAGGCAATCATTAAATGATTGGTAAGGGTCCCGTTTCTGAGAATCACAATAATGGTGGTTCCCATAAATGGATGGAGCATGGTTCCTGCTCTTGTATCTCTTAAAGTGCTACACAAAATGAATGGTGCGGCAGTTCAGTCATTTCTTTCAGGTTAACCGGATCCCCATTTCAAATGATTGGTGGTAAAAATCAATCAAATGATTTGGAGGACAAAATTTAATCTTGTGTCAACCTTAAAAAAAAAAAAAAAAAGTTAACCCCATCCCAGTGCAACAGGGGCATGACCTTGAGGTCCAGTGCACTCACTTTTCCCTAGAAAAAAAAGCTAATAATAAAATAGCAATAATATAAAGGATATTGATATCGATGAACTAACTAAGGGGAGTCTACCACCTTTCCCAAGTGGTTTAATCTGTTGGCAGATGGTTGTAGAGAAATGCACCATTTAGGAAAAAAAAAAATTCCTGAGAAATTCCCATTTGAATCCGTATGCTAATGAGGCAGTTGGTGCACCCTGACTCGGCATTTGGAACACTGCTATTCCTGTCTGGACTACTACCCACTATCTCAGGAGATTCGTGAGAAGCAGGCATGACTAAGCAGAGGGAAGTTATGTAGGGGAGTTCTCTGGGCAAGTCTCGAGTACACCAACTGCCTCTTTATCATACAATATTAAAGTGGGAATATCTTAGAGATGACCTAATGGACTGAAACAATAAAAGCCTGTTGTGTATAACAGAGCGTTTCTCTAAAACCTGCTGTCCGCAGATGACACTTGGTGGAGGTGGTAGAGGTTAGCCAGGCGTCGGTGAAGTCTGGTTACCCGATGCCGATTTCCCGGAGCAACCACCTGAATTTTTAAAGCAGCTCTGGATGTGAAAGGAGGCCGAGACAAATTACCATAAAACGAGTGGGGAGAAGTATTTACCAAGTTATAACACTGTCCACGCTCCCGCTGATGGTAACGACTGGCGGTCAGGAGACGGGTACATAGCGCCTTCTCCTCTCCGGCTTCGAGACTCTAAACTTTCTTTTTTTTTCTCGGCCTCTCGTAAAGAAAATGCTGAGAGTAAACAAGCAATTTAAAAGCAGAAAATAGCTTCTGCCTCTGTCAACAGCGTGTTTATTCTCTGCAAGAGATAAAAAAGTTCACTTTTCTGATATTCGGATCAAGATAAGTCAGTAAACAAGATTAATACAGCGTGGAAAGGGTTGTCAGCAGCCCCGGCGCAGGAAATCAGGGGCCTGTACATAGCAGAGAGCACAAACCGAATAAAAGTGTCAGCTCCTCCATGCCATAATGTGATCATGGGACCTCTAACAAAGCATGACATAGGCAACACTCGCTGGAGAAAATGGATTACTGGATTCCTGGGATACCCACCGGAATAGCATGAAAACTTCATTTTCAGATTAATCCAGGATGTAACTCTGCAGCGGAGCGCCGGCTTCAAGGTTTGGGTTTCAATTCCCGGCCAATGTAACTGGCAGCTAATTTAATTGTCCATCTCTCCTTGTCATTTTTTTTTTTTTTTTTTTCCGTTGGAGGGTGGAGTTATTATTTTTGTGGAATTTAAATTTTTTAGATTTTACATTTGAATTTTTTTTTTTTTTTACAAATAAATAATCCAAATTTAGAAACTTGAACAATTCCAAAAAACTTAAATTTTTTTTTTTTGTAATAAGTTTGAAAAAAGTTTTTAGTTAAAACGAAAGAAAAACAAGAAAAAGAATGTATTAACAACATTTGCTTCTAATAAGTTATAATATAATTTTTTTAAAATAATAAATTAAATGTGCTTTATCATTACAAAGGAATCTGGTCCATAAATGTCTACTTTTGTTTTGTTTTTCTTTTATAATTTTTTTCTTATCTGGGTTTAGTGATCTGGTCAATAATAAGAAAATTCCCTACCTTAGGTTGTGTGCACTAATATTTCTCTGACACTGTGTCTGACTGGCCCACCAGAGAATCGGATGATCCTCCGGTGGGCCCAACCCAACACTACAACTGAAAGAAACCGCAAAACACAATCTAATTTGGAGTGATGTAGAGTCATGATTATGGTTGGTTCTGCTGATTCGCAGGAAGGAGGGACTCCTTGCATTTTGTATCACTGTGTTTAGTCCATGAATTCTGGCCAGCCCATGGGCTGTGATTCACAGACCGACCACATTCTTTGTTCTGTTTTGGTCCTTAAACTGGGCACACATGTAGCCTAATTGCTGCCAGAAACCTTATTGACTGGTCGGTTTCATACAGTGATTTTTATGACGACCTACCTCGGTCAACCCTTCCCCATTTCCCTACCACCACAACTCTACAACCTTCTCCATCTAAATTAAGGCTGGTTCCTACTGCAATCAATTTTGGTGTGGGCTGTCCCCATTCCCACATGCCTTCTCTAAGCCTGATGTCCCCTTCGAGCAGTATTTGCCTTAGCAACCCGAATGCTGCAGCAGATCCCGGGCTGCAGTGCTAGGACCTTGTTGAAGGTCATCACTTGGATCTAGGGTGCATGAATCATCTGCTGGTAGTAGTCATGGACGTGGTGCTGGAATCAGACAAGATGTACAGCTGTATGTGTAGTAGTGTTACGTTGAGAGGATCTTCTGGGTTTTTTTTTTGGTTGACATCTCGAAAAGTTCTCCCTTATAACAACTGCCGCTCTATCCGGTCATTTTACAATTATGATAATTTGGCTTTAATAACACTCAAATTCCAACAACACTAGAGAAGATATTTGCTCTCTGCCCTCAAGCATCATTTAGTTTGCGGAGCTGCTCCCCGGCCTGTTTAGACGGAGACAAACGGTCAACTGGGCTCCTGAGCAGCAATTTATACACAGCAGGAGGAACTCCGCACAGCACCAGACCGAGCAAATAATGGCCTCCTAATTCTACAACCATCATGATTACAGCCAAGCGATGAGGCCGCTCCAAGGAAGCTACATTACAGTTCTCTAAGGTTTATCTGCTGAAGCCAAGACATGTTACAGATTCCTTAATTTAGACTCCTTGTATGGGCAGAGTAATCAGAACTCTCACTGCCAATCACTGTGTGTGGGCGGAGTAATCAGAACTCTCACTGCCAATCACTGTGTGTGGGAAGAGTAATCAGGACTCTCACTGCCAATCACTGTGTGTGGGTGGGGTAATCAGGACTCTTACTACCAATCACTGTTTGTGGGCAAAGTAATTAGGACTCTCATTGACAATCACTGTCTCTGGGCGGAGTAATTAGGACTCTCACTGCCAAACACTGCATGGGAAGAGTAAACAAAATTCTCACTGTGTGTGGGTGGGTTAATTGGGATACTTCCTGTCAATCACTGTGTGGGCAGAGTAATCAGGATTCTCCTTACCAATCACTGTGTGGGCAGAGTAATCAGGACTCTCCTTACCGATCACTGCTTGTGGGCGGGGTGATCAGGACTATTGTCAATAATGTGTGGGTGGGGTAATCGGGGCTCTCCCTGTCTTTGCTAGAAGTCCTTTCAGTATTTGATGTGCTCCAGATTGTATAAACTTGAGGTTATCTTGAACTACGTTTTTCTTATCATTTTCCATATTATCCTCTACGAATTATTTTAATGTATGCATCAATTTGTGATTTCTCTGCAGATCAGTAGCCCCGGGTCCAGCACCAATGAACGGCTGGTACACTTCCCACCGGATCCTCATCATCACGAGTAAGTTCTCTACAATCGGCCTCCTGTCTAGATGGTTTGTTCCAGACACTTAGGTGCTAGAGCTCATCTTGGACCAGAACGGGTTAAACCCCCGCACTTCACTTCCATCTCGTACATTATAATTCCGAGCCGGCGTCTTATAATTCACACCGTCACAAATCATATTTTGTAAGCAGCTACAGCGTCAGACCCCTGGTCCTGTAAGAGGTATCGATTGGCGAAAGTGGGTCACCTGCCGCGAATAAATCTGTTGTGATCCCCCCGCACCCCCCCCCTCTTTTATTGCCGTATTGTTATCTGTCCTTTGGGATTCAGAATTTTTATGCAAAAGGTCAGAGCACTTTACATCCCCTACAAATATAGCCAGTTCAGTGGTTAAACGCAGGAGCAATTAATTATGCCGCGCGTTGGAATAAGATACGGTTGACTGGGGGAATAATGTGGATGTCAAACTTGGACTTTCACAAAGCATTTGACTAGGGTTGTGCATCTGAGATTAATGACTAGCATCAATTCTCATGAACTTACAGCTATAACAAAAGAGCCTTCCCGCTAACCGGCTTCTACGCGGGAATCGGCAGCAGCAAAATGGCTGGAAGGGAATGCCAGAGGGGGCCGCTGCTCAGGCTTCTCCTTCGCGAACCAAAATAATGACCCCCCCCCCCTTAGCACCTTTCAAGGTCACAAATTTGGGGCACCATAGACCGCATTGTGTAGGAGTCGTACCCGTTGACTCTTATGGGATCCGGCTCCATCAAAGTTTTGAACGGCTTTTCATAAATTGACTAAGTAACAACGTAACATATCGTGTCCCGAGTAAAAGGCTTCCTTCTCCATTTACTTTGGCTTTTATCGTCCTCAAGTCTTTTTTTCTACTAATACCCTTATTTTGACATAATAGCCTCTTGGAAAACTGTGGATTTATGCGTAATTTATGTGTTAACTTGCGTTCTTACTAATTAAAAAAAAAAAAAAAACACAACTTTACAATCCCAGAATAAGCCTTTAAAGGACCGCTACCACCAGGATGAAGGATTGTAAACCAAACACACTGACGTACTGCTGTGTTCCCACTCTCTCGGGTTCTGCTTTTCTTTCAGCTTTTTAGGGCTTTGTTTTTACAAAAAAAAAAGGTCTTAGAAAATATGCAAATGACCCTGAATGGCTTCGGGCTCCATAGATGTCAATGGAGCCTGGAGCCCTTAAGGCTCATTTGCATAATATTTCCAACTTTTTTCCTATTAATATAAGGGCATTAGAAGATGAAGCACGGATCCTGCCAGAGCGGGCGCACACCAGTGTGTCAGTATGCTTGGTTTACAATCCTTCATCCTGGTGGTAGGTGTCGTTTAAAAGTCAGGGCATTGTCCTACAGGCCACTATCCGAGAGGAGGCGCTGGAGGCGTGGCTTTCAATTTTTTTTGGATTAGTGAATGGTTGGTTAACCCATTATTACACCAGTGATGATTGAGGGGAGGATACACCTACAGCCACCCCTCACATGTGGGATTGATGTTCCCTACTCCCCATACACATACACGATTGGCGTCACCTGAGAACGTGAGACTTGGCCGGACGCGCGTGAAAACATCTTCGACGCGTCTTGGAAGTGTTCAGCCGCCATAATCTGTCCCCTTCCCGGGGCCGAGATGTTTTTACTTTATTACAAATCCAATACGTGTTCCTCACGAGGCTGCGCTTTTACATGATTGCAAATCCAATATATACTGCGAAACGCGGACAAGTGCTTCAATCTTCGCTCCTTCCCAGCTCTTAAATCGGGAACTTTCCTTAATCTTGTGCGGAAAAAGCCACAACGTGGCCGACAAATTATCTCCCAGGAAGAGGGCGACTTTACTTATATGGTTATAGTACAAATCTATCCCATAAATAGGAGCAAGGCACACAGCGGGGGGGTGTACCTGGTGCTCATTGACACCCCTCCACCCCCCTGATGTGATGTCATTGGTATGGTCCATAAGCGGGGAGTGGGGGAAGGAAGGTGACAACGACTTTGAACACATTTCTGGTTTCCAAAAATCTGATACAGGCAGTCCCCGGGTTACGTACAAGATAGGGTCTGGAGGTTGGTTCTTAAGTTGAATTTGTATGCAAGTCGAAACTGTATATTTTATAATTGTAGATCCAGACAAAAAAAAATGTTGTCCCAGTGACAATTGGAGTTTAAACATTTTTTGCTGTAATGGGACCAAGGATTATCAATAAAGCTTCATTACAGACACCTTACAGCTGATCATTGCAGTCTGGGACTATAGTAACATCCAGAGAGGTCACAGTGGGCAGAGGGGTTGTCTGTAAGTCGGGTGTCCTTAAGTAGGGGACCGCCCGTATTGGATATTTTGAATCATTGAAGTGATTATATTAACGCGTGTCCTTGTTATGTATTTTTATTTTCTTTTTAATTTTTTTTATTTTAACTTCTTTTTTTTTCCCCCCTTCTCCGAAGCCACTGGTTCAGTCCTGGAACGAGAAAGGATCACAGTCCGGTGAGTGGGGTTACTGTCGTTGGGAAATGTTACATTGTATCGGGTACTCTTCTTATGTAAGGGGCTTCTGATGCCTCTGATGTGTTTGTGTGGGTTTCCTCCGGGTCCTCCGGTTTCCTCCCACACTCCAAAAACATACTGGTAGGCTGATTAGATTGTGAGCCCCATTGGGAACAGGGACTGATTTGGGAAGCTCTGTGCAGCGCTGCGGAATAGGTGTGCGCTATATAAAGAATTATTATTATTCTAAAGGAAATCTACAGACGTGAATGCACCTGTATAAGCGGATTCCTCTGTTCATGTTGATGCAGGATCCGTATTTTAAATTCCCTTTTATGGTCTCTTTCTCTAAAAGTACTTGTTAAAATATGCAAATTAGCAGCAGGTGCCTTTGAGTAGGCAGGATTAAGGGTTGTAAAACATTGCTGCTTTCTAAAAGAAACAGCGCCACTGCTGACCATGGGCGGTGCGTGGTATTGCAACTGAGCTCCATTCACTTCTATAGAGCTGCAATACCGGCACTGACCATGGTTTGGACAACCCCTTTAACATCACATGCTGTACGGCCACAGATATGTCCTTTAATTCCTTTACAGGGGCAAAGAGTATAAATAGTAAAAGTTCCCCTTCCAGGGAGATGTCTTGGAGCTATTGGCAAATTTTTTGGATGACCCAGGAGGTAGAGCGCCCCCGGGGGAGGCACCTTTGGGTTTTTTGCTATCCTGTAGGACTCGCTGACTTATGGCCAGAACCAGGAGTCTGGGGTGAACAGCACAAAGAAGGATGCAACTGGAAACTTCAAAGAATCCAATAGTAATAATGTGCCCTCCATTATTAACCCCTTAGACTTAGGTCAGCCGCTGGGTTTTATTAACCCCTTAGACTGGATGCAGATCAGCCGCTCAGTGATATTAACCCCTTAGACTAAGGTCAGCCGCTGGGTTTTATTAACCCCTTAGACTGGATGCAGATCAGCCACTCAGTGTTATTAACCCCTTAGACTGGATGCAGGTCAGCCGCTGGGTGTTATTAACCCCTTAGACTGGATGCAGGTCAGCCACTCAGTGTTATTAACCCCTTAGACTGGATGCAGGTCAGCCGCTGGGTGTTATTAACCCCTTAGACTGGATGCAGGTCAGCAGCTCGGGTGTTATTAACCCCTTAGACTGGATGCAGGTCAGCCGCTGGGTGTTATTAACCCCTTAGACTGGATGCAGGTCAGCCACTCAGTGTTATTAACCCCTTAGACTGGATGCAGGTCAGCCGCTGGGTGTTATTAACCCCTTAGACTGGATGCAGGTCAGCCGCTGGGTGTTATTAACCCCTTAGACTGGATGCAGGTCAGCCGCTGGGTGTTATTAACCCCTTAGACTGGATGCAGGTCAGCCGCTGGGTGTTATTAACCCCTTAGACTGGATGCAGGTCAGCCGCTCATTTATTAACCCCTTAGACTGGATGCAGGTCAGCAGCTCGGGTGTTATTAACCCCTTAGACTGGATGCAGGTCAGCCGCTGGGTGTTATTAACCCCTTAGACTGGATGCAGGTCAGCAGCTCGGGTGTTATTAACCCCTTAGACTGGATGCAGGTCAGCCGTTGGGTGTTATTAACCCATTAGACTGGATGCAGGTCAGCCGCTGGGTGTTATTAACCCCTTAGACTGGATGCAGGTCAGCAGCTCGGGTGTTATTAATCCCTTAGACTGGATGCAGGTCAGCCGCATGTTGTTATTAACCCCTTGGACTGGATGCAGGTCAGCCGCATGTTGTTATTAACCCCTTGGACTGGATGCAGGTCAGCCGCATGTTGTTATTAACCCCTTGGACTGGATGCAGGTCAGCCGCATGTTGTTATTAACCCCTTGGACTGGATGCAGGTCAGCCGCATGTTGTTATTAACCCCTTGGACTGGATGCAGGTCAGCCGCATGTTGTTATTAACCCCTTGGACTGGATGCAGATCAGCCGCTCAGTGTTATTAACCCCTTAGACTGGATGCAGGTCAGCCGCATGTTGTTATTAACCCCTTGGACTGGATGCAGGTCAGCCGCATGTTGTTATTAACCCCTTGGACTGGATGCAGGTCAGCCGCTCAGTGTTATAAACCCCTTAGATTGGATACAGTTTAGCCTCACGTTGTTATTAACCCCTTAGACTGGATGCAGATCAGCCGCTCTGGTGTTATTAACCCCTTAGACTGGATGCAGGTCAGCCGCTCCGGTGTTATTAACCCCTTAGACTGGATGCAGATCAGCCGCTCTGGTGTTATTAACCCCTTAGACTGGATGCAGGTCAGCCGCTCAGTGTTATTAACCCCTTAGACTGGATGCAGGTCAGCCGCTCAGTGTTATTAACCCCTTAGACTGGATACAGATCAGCCGCTCCGGTGTTATTAACCCCTTAGACTGGATGCAGATCAGCCGCTCTGGTGTTATTAACCCCTTAGACTGGATGCAGGTCAGCCGCTCTGGTGTTATTAACCCCTTAGACTGGATGCAGATCAGCCGCTCAGTGTTATTAACCCCTCAGACTGGATGCAGGTCAGCCGCTCAGTGATATTAACCCCTCAGACTGGATGCAGGTCAGCGGCTCAGTGTCTCTCCCGAGCAGCGTGTCCTTTGTATTCCTGGCCAGTGGAGTGCACTGTATTCTCATAAATCAGCCCATTATTGTTTGTATATTTATACATGACATTTCCCGGTGTTTTAAATTCTAAGAGCGGAAGGGCGATCCTTCATCACATCTAAGATAAAGGTGTCCGGCGTCTCCTCTGACGGCTGCCTGGTATAATGTGCGGCCAGCCTCACAGGGGCAGAGAGGAGCCTTCTCCGGCTGTCGCCTATCACCTTCCATCTTTACTCATCATCTCTCTCCCCGATATCCATCGCACGGCAAGGAGCCAGGAAGAACAGGAAGGGGTTTCTTACATGGAGAAATAATTCTCACTAAATATAGTAGATACGGGTTCAGGTCCATACAGAACTTTTCATCTTTTTAATATATTTTTGGAAAAAAATAATAAAAAAATTAAATTGTCCCTTCTGCACTTTCAATCTAAAGTTATGACATTTAGGTTAATTTTAGAAGATAAAGATATTTCTTGCGTAAGTAATTGTCCCATATGACTGTTTTTACCCTGCGATGTAGCAATTTATTTGTATATATCCCCAATGATTTGTAAAGCTACAGAATATGTGATACATCTCCAGGTACATCAGATTACGTTCACGTGATTTTGATAACATAATAAAAAAAGTAATGTGACTTATGCTTCTCATTTTTAGTCAGTCTTTAGGAATCTTCGGGAGAGGTGTCACTGTATATTTCTATAATCTATCTACCTCATATCTATCTATCTATCTACCTCATATCTATCTATCTATCTATCTATCTATCTATCTATCTACCTCATATCTATCTATCTATCTACCTCATATCTATCTATCTATCTATCTATCTCATATCTATCTCATATCTATCTATCTATCTATCTCATATCTATCTATCTATCTCATATCTATCTATATCATATCTATCTATCTATCTCATATCTATCTATCTCATATCTATCTATCTATCTATCTATCTATCTATCTATCTCATATCTATCTCATATCTATCTATCTCCTATCTATCTATCTATCTATCTATCTCATATCTATCTATCTATCTATCTATCTCATATCTATCTCATATCTATCTATCTATCTATCTCATATCTATCTATCTATCTCATATCTATCTATATCATATCTATCTATCTATCTCATATCTATCTATCTATCTATCTATCTCATATCTATCTATCTATCTATCTATCTATCTATCTATCTCATATCTATCTCATATCTATCTATCTCCTATCTATCTATCTATCTATCTCATATCTATCTATCTATCTATCTATCTCATATCTATCTCATATCTATCTATCTCCTATCTATCTCATATCTATCTATCTCCTATCTATCTATCTATCTATCTATCTATCTATCTATCTATCTCATATCTATCTCATATCTATCTCATATCTATCTATCTATCTCATATCTATCTATCTATCTATCTCATATCTATCTATCTATCTATCTATCTCATATCTATCTATCTATCTCATATCTATCTATCTATCTATCTCATATCTATCTATCTATCTATCTCATATCTATCTATCTATCTATCTCATATCTATCTATCTATCTATCTATCTATCTATCTATCTCATATCTATCTATCTATCTATCTATCTCATATCTATCTATCTATCTATCTCATATCTATCTATCTATCTCATATCTATCTATCTATCTATCTATCTATCTCATATCTATCTATCTATCTATCTATCTATCTATCTATCTATCTCATATCTATCTATCTATCTATCTATCTCATATCTATCTATCTATCTATCTCATATCTATCTATCTCATATCTATCTATCTCATATCTATCTATCTCATATCTATCTATCTCATATCTATCTATCTCATATCTATCTATCTATCTATCTATCTATCTCATATCTATCTATCTATCTATCTATCTATCTCATATCTATCTATCTATCTATCTATCTATCTATCTCATATCTATCTATCTATCTATCTATCTCATATCTATCTATCTATCTATCTCATATCTATCTATCTCATATCTATCTATCTCATATCTATCTATCTCATATCTATCTATCTCATATCTATCTATCTATCTATCTATCTATCTATCTCATATCTATCTATCTATCTATCTATCTATCTATCTATCTATCTCATATCTATCTATCTATCTATCTATCTATCTATCTCATATCTATCTATCTATCTATCTATCTCATATCTATCTATCTATCTATCTATCTATCTATCTATCTATCTCATATCTATCTATCTATCTATCTATCTATCTATCTCATATCTATCTATCTATCTATCTATCTCATATCTATCTATCTATCTCATATCTATCTATCTATCTCATATCTATCTATCTATCTCATATCTATCTATCTATCTCATATCTATCTATCTATCTCATATCTATCCATCATTTTTGAAGCTTGGATATTCCTAATGTATATTAGCAGTACAGAGATTATAGTTTAGAGGGGGAAAAAAATATATATATACACGCACTCATAGAGATGAGATAAATGTGACATAGGTTTGTGAATGTGAAGTAGATTGATGGATAGATGGATAATTCTGCACTGAGAGTCCATAGTGAATCTACACGTCTTACGTGGTGATCTGGCAGCGGCAGCTTTTGCCCTTTGTATTGGGTGTAATAGATTGATATTAGATCCATGTGAGATCCATGTTTTACAATGAATTATTCTGTAGTAGTTGGGCAGGGACACTCTCATGTCTCATGTCAGACGTCGGGTTAGAGGACGGGCAGGTCACAGGGTTAAGGGTACAATTAGCAGATGTCAGATTCTTGTAGTACCCAGCATGCACTAATGCCTCTTCATGTCTGCTGCCCCCTGCTGGTCTTTATTTGCAGCAGGGTGAATCATACCAATGAAGTGTGCAGCTTATTGCTGTCCACTGCTGAGCACCACAGTGGCCATTAATGGTCTGAAGCAGCCACGTTTATGTGATGCCACGTGATGCGAGACTGCCGGGGGCTTCAGGCACCTTTGCTCTTCACTTGCGTGACCATTTTATATGAGAAAGTGACTCGGGGGTGTTAAAGAGAAGTGAGAGCCACGTGTCCAACTTACGGGAAGTCTTTCGTAATTTTAGAATTTCATCGACAATTCCATAATTGAAGTTCCATAAGATTGTAAAATCTAAAAGGTGAAGATCTCCTATCACCAATCCCCCCCCCCCTACGTCCTTGAGTGTAACTTTGGGAAAGATTGACTATGACACCGTCCAATGTGACACCGGATCCGGCGATCATGAGCGGCGTCTCCTCCAGATATGGGAGTGTGATAAGCCCCTCGTCTCTCCTCCGTGCGGAGGGGCTCTCCATCTACATGTCCGAGACGTCTAGCAGTGATATTATATGTCAACATGTCCATAAGACAACGCGCCGCGATATTTAGAATATTCTTACAGAATGCAAAAGCTCGTCGTCCTCTGTCACACATTACCATAAGTATGAGGAATGTAAAGTGTCTCCATGACCGGAGCCGAGGAGAATATTCCATACATGAGTAGCAGTGGCCAGTATGAAATATTAGTAAAGCCGATTTCACTCATTGTATACATCCGACATGTTATAGGAGCTGATCTGCATAAGGATTGGCCTCCATTGTCTCTAATAGCGCCAACATAATTCTTGCTAAACGGCGACTTGTCCAAAATTTTTGGGTGCAGATAAAGGAAACGTGTTTCTTAAACTACCCCATGATAACGTAACATATCTCTGAATACTGCTATTACGTTATAGCTGTACAACTGTACAACAACTATCCCTATATTGTTCTTCTCCATGCCTCAAATTTTCCACAGTGATTTTGTAAAGTAGAATCTCCATATATGCAAATGACTCCCTTGTATGTTCGATCATCTCATTTTTTCCAAGCTGTATCCGGCATATTTATGTCCTTCCTGCTCAGCCGTTCCCCTCACTGAAGAGAATTCCAGTGGGAAAGGGAAATTTGTCTTCAGCCAATCGCAAACAGCCAGTGGCTCTCTCAATACCCCTCTTTTAGGAATTATTTTTAGCAAGTGATACGGTGTAAATGATGTGGCAGAGCTGAGTTCACTTGGCGGAAGCAAGCTCCTTGTCAGTCAGGAAGCTGGAGGCGGAGCTAGAAGAATATGAGTATTCGCAGATGGGGAGTAAATTTACAAACGGGCATGGGGGATAACAATATGAGGATATCTGTATTGCTGTTTTCAAAGATATGTTTAATTAGTGTGGTTTATTTTTACTGACAGGTTCCCTTTAAATCAAAGATTTTAGGTGAGAAGGAATGGACATTGACTTTTTACTTTTTCTCTTTTCAGCTTCTACGTGATACGCGTTCCGATCGGGGACACAAGAAAAACTGTTCGGTCAAAACAGCGAGCAGGTGAGACTCCGCAGGGATCATAGCGAATCAATGGCTAATGCTAAGAAATTAACTCTTAATAAACATGGCTTCCGTCTGTCAAAAACAGCCCCATCACTGACCTGCAATACCGGCACATGCCATGGTCAGGCGAGGCGCTGTTTTGGGAACAAAGCAGCCATGTTTATTAGATCAGGACCACCCCTTTAAAGGCTGGAAAGTGACACTGGTCATCTTCATTTTTTTACACATTTTCTCAAAAAATTATCCCAAATGGATAATTTTTTTTTGCCGCAGAAATCGCTGCAGGTCTTCCACACTTTCTAGTCTTAAAGGGGTTTTTAGTCTTAAAGGGGTTTTCCCCACCACGTGACCATCACATAACTAGGACAGAATCAGCAAACAAATTCACTTTGTAAATTGTGCCAGATCTGTGGCCCATATTACGCAAAATTATATTTTAGATGCTTGTTACGCCTCACCAGATAGTTTTGGAAAGTTCAGTTATTAGTTTAGGCATCTTTTATTTTTCCAGTTCATCAAAAAATTCACAATTTTAAGGCAACGTACCGCTTTTTGCCCCCTCCTTGTCTCTCTGGGACGACATCTACCTGCTACAGAGCACCACATAAAACTCAGCACCACAAAGCTGAGCCAATCACATGCTAAATCCTAGTAATTGACCTTCCCTCTGGTTTCCTGTGGTTTTGGACACACACAGGAAGTGCATGGGAGCAGTACTAGCTCTGCAGGGAGCGCCCTTTATGTAACTGGCCCCAATAATGATTTTTTAGGATCCTTGTTCACATGTGCATATCCCACACAGAAACTTTCTTCAGTTTACTCTGCCTTCGAGCGGAGAAATCATCTTTGTATGATACGCATATGGATTCACAAAGGATTTCCCTCCAGATTCAAAGGGGAACAGAGTTATTATAAGGCCCACCTCTCGGGTTCAGAGTTGCGCTGCCGTCTCTGCCAGCCTCAGTGGTGATGATTCGTCGTCAGAGGTGGACAGTCAGAGGTGGACAGTCAGAGGTGGACAGTCAGAGGTGGACAGTCAGAGGTGGACAGTCAGAGGTGGACAGTCAGAGGTGGACAGTCAGAGGTGGACAGTCAGAGGTGGACAGTCAGAGGTGGACAGTCAGAGGTGGACAGTCAGAGGTGGACGAGCAGGAGCAGCAGAGAGGGGTGAGCATAGCACATTCTGAGCATAAACACATCAGGAAAGTTCTTAAGAAGCAGAGCTCTTGTCCTACCGCAGAAAGGGAGGAGGTTCCTGCTCAAGCCAGTTGTCTTGCAACTAAACACAGGTCAACGAGGAACAATAGGAAGACATTACCCAAGTTTTTTTTTTTTTTTAATTCTCTCAATGTTTCTAGATGTCAGCAATATCTCCTGGCCGTTCCTTGTTGGCCTGTGTTTAGCTGCATCAGGAACCTCGCCCGCTTTTCTACTGGAGGACAAGAGGATTGAGATAAATTTGGCACAATCAATAATCAATAGGGCCTGAGCTATGGACAAGGATTCCTGAATTTCCACGCAATGTGAAAATTAACTGGACGTTTATTTGCCAAAGTTAGAACACCCCTTTAAGAATCTCATTGCCGACACAGTAGCCATCTTTATCCCAACTAGGGGAAACGGTTAAACTGAGCGCTCTCTCTCTCTCTCTCGACCTTTGCCAAGGGGAGCGCAGGATCGACCCAGATTTTCGTTCCTAATTATATTAGAGAATATGTCGAGAAAAATTTGACATTCATCAAGGCGTCTTATCTGTTGAAGGTCTGATGTTTTCCGATTGAATTCTACCTATTGCAAATCCATTGATCGCTAAAAAAATTAGATTCCATAATATACTTGCCGTATTTTCAGATGACAGGAACTGGAGACTGAGCAGGGAGAAACCAATTAAAGGAATTGTGTGGGGGGGGTGGATCTGGTGCCCCCTAGTCCTGGGCAGAATATGGGGGTTAATGGGGATGGTCCTGGTTTCAAATGTATCCGATTTATCCTATTCGTGGAATACAAGATAACCTCCTGGTTGGGGGCCATGGTCATGGGGTTCCATAGACTTGTGGTTGGAGCATGCCGATCTCCAGATTGGGGGCGGGAGGGTTGAATTGCACCTGTAGGAGATTAACTTTTAAAATTTGGTCAACCTCTTATAACCACCAATAGATCAGTTCCATTTTTTGTACAGTAAATCCCAGAGCAAAGGATTTTAACAATCTTCTCTTCCAACCACACACAAGAAAAGGGAGACATTTACGGACACAAATGTTTTCTGAAAACTTAGGGAAACTCTTATAATCACCAGATTAGTTCTACCGTATTTTTCGGACTATAAGGCGCATTAAAAATCCTTTGATTTTCTCAGAAATCAAAGGTGCACCTTATAGTCCAGTGCGTCTTATATATGAACCCGTACTTACAGACAACAGCTGCCTTGTACTGTGCACAGGTCTACCACCTGCTGGTCATTCATCATTATAATCAGGTGCGCCTTATAATCTGGGGCTCCTTATATATGAACCTAGACGTTTTAGCAGGCATTTATTTGATGGTGCGCCTTATACTCCGGTGCGCCTTATAGTCCGAAAAATACTGTAGTTTTGGTTAGGAAAGCTCTGAACAGAGAAGCTGAACAATCCTCTTGTCCTACTACAGATAGGAAAAGGAGGAGGAGACCCCTGTTGCAGCCAGTTGTCTTGCAGCTGAACATCTATTCATTCACACAGGCTCTGCTATATCCATTCACTGACATGCATTGATGAAGCACAGAAGGCTGTACAGGAAATATTATTCTTAAAGGTGACCTGAAATACTAGATACGCTTTAAGAATGCCACATAGATGGGTATGTGATGTACATGTCCATGAGCAGACCTGTAATACTTGGACCTCCTGGTCTGAACTTGGAACATGTTCTTCTACTTGAACTTCCTGGTCTGAAAATGTTCTTCCCACAATTTCCATTCCTAAAGAGCCGATGCTCCCCCCCCCCCCTCTCTTGTCATCTGCTGTTTGGGAAAGAGTCCTAATTTGCCGGAGATACATTACTATTTGTCACCGCTTCCGCTTTGCCAAAAATAAATTAGACCATTAATTACGACATTTTTGAGCAGCTGTTAATATATTGGGATAGGAAAATTGAACATTAGATCGTTGGTTAAATGGATGTACTATTAGGGATACGCGGAGCCCGGCAGCCAATTAGGGAGCGGCGCTCGGCTTCTGTTTTATTGGGGTTTTTTTTCCTTCCTTTAATCATTGTCGGAATCGGAATCTCGGATCCTTGTATCCTTTGTGAGGATCAAGCAAGAAATATGTTATAATAAAGGGGGTAGGACGTTAATCACTATATTAAAAACAAATTAATAGGTGCGAGCAAGGGTGCCGGTCAGGTGTGTGAGCCTGTGTCCTTGGAGAGATGTGTAATCATAGCTTTGTTTATGTTTTTAGTAGCAGCAGGCCTGTGAAATATAGATTTTTCTATTCCTGGATTGTAGCTTCTCTAAGTGAACTGGAGGTCTCTCCTCGCACTGCTGTGCTCTCTGCAGCAAGTATTAGGTATTATGACATGGAAAGATGTTTACTATTTCCGTTGTGTATATTGTTAGTAGCTGCAGGACTGTGGATTTTGGACTTATGTTCGAAGATTGTCTTTTTCTCTAAGGGCACTGGGGTCTCTACTCACACTGCTGTACTTTCTGCAGCCAGTGATTGGTTTTGTCCGTGGAGAGATGTGTAATCATAGCTTTGTGTATGTTCTTAGTAGCAGCAGGACTGTGAAATGTAGATTTGTATATTCCTGGATTGTAGCTTCTCTAAGTGCACTGGACGTCTCTCCTCGCACTGCTGTGCTCTCTGCAGCAAGTATTAGGTATTATGACATGGAAAGACGTTTACTATTTCCGTTGGGTATATTGTTCGTAGCTGCAGGACTGTGGATTTTGGTCTTGTGGTCAAGGATTGTGCTTTCTCCAGGGGCACTGGGGTCTCCTCACACTGCTGTACTTTCTGCAGCCAGTGATGGGTTTTGTCCATGGAGAGATGTGTAATCATAGCTTTGTGTATGTTCTTAGTAGCAGCAGGACTGTGAAATATAGAATTTTTTTTAATATTCCTGGATTGTAGCTTCTCCAAGTGCTCTGAGGGTGTGTCCTTGCAAAGCTATATGCTCTGTGCTCTCTGCCTCGTGTATTTGGTATTATCCCTGGTGAGATGTATAGTTTGTGTATGTTGTTAGTAGCAGCAGGTCAGTGAAATATGGAGTTGTATTTATTTTCCAGGATTTTGCTTTCCTTAAGGGCAGTGGAGGTCTTTCTATATACTGCTCTCTGCAGCCTGTGATGGGTATTATTCTTGTAGAGATGTGTAATCATTCTTTTGTGTATGTTATTAGTAGCAGCAGGATTGTGAAATATGGGCTGATATTCCAGGATTGTAGCTACTCCAAGTGCACTGGAGGTCTCTCCTCACACTGCTGTGCTCTCTGCAGCAAGTATTCGGTAGTATCCCTGCGGTGATGTGTAATCATATCTTTGTGGATGTTGTTAGTAGCAGCAGGACTGTGAAATATATATATATAATATATAATATATATATATATATATATATATATATATATATATATATTTATATTCCAGGATTGTACTTTCTCCAAGGGCACAATGGGGTCTCTCCTTACACTGCTGTGCTCTCTGCAGGCAGTTTTAGGTATTGTCCCTGGAGAGATGTGTAATCATATTTTTGTGATTGTTGTTCGTAACTTCAGGACTGTGAAAAATTACACCCGCTGACAACATTGTTGGCTCTGTTAATAAACCTTAAGAAGCTTGGATGGGAGACAAGGGGGTGGGGGGATGCAGCTGCAGCTTCTCACTCTATTGCTGAGACTGTATGCTGCGAGAGGGGGGAAGGAAGTGCAGAAAACTCCTAGTTCCTAGTACTGAAGATGGGAACAACACCAGACCTTGAAGTGTCCTCTCTTTACTGGTAGATTAACCCTTAAAGGCTCTTCCTGACCCATTCGCCTCTTTTCTCCGCGCTCTTCGTGGTGACCCACACTTGGACGGGGCTCGTTGACCCGATGTTTCGATTCTGAATTTGGATTTTATCAATCTCGACTGGCGCCCAATTATATTCCAGTACATTTCCATAATTGGGCAGATGTTGATATTTTAATGTTTCTGGCAGTGGGATCCTGGACAGCTGTCTCCGAGCGCAGGGGAAAAGCAAACATTTAGAGTTAAATGCTGAACATATGTTTAAATAACTAATTAGAGGGGAGAAGAAAACAATGCATTATCCTTTGTAAGGACAGCGCCGGTGCCAGGAGAGGGGGACGCGGGGGGCTCCGGAGAAGCCGGGCAGGACAAAGGGCGCAGCACCTGGACGCCGTCACCACTGGGGACAACGTGTGGACATGTAGCAGAGCTCAGTTTGTTGTCTGGCACAGGAGTTTAGTCGTAAGAAATATTTGCTGCGTGCGAAACGCGTCCGGATTTCCTAAAAAGTTGTAAAATAAAAATTAGGAAGAGAACAGGAAGAGGGGTTGAATCTGACATGTGTCTGTACAATCAAAATTGTAACTGTAATTTACTGTTAATTTAATGCCTGCGCCCCTGGTGGTCTGGTGTAGACGGGCAAACAAATGCTATTGTTCCTGGTGGTCCTGTGTAGTTGGTAGACAAATTCCTGTGTCCCTGGTGGTCTGATCTTATTAGCAAACAAATGTCATTGTCCTTGGTGGTCTAGTGCACATGCTGGTGGCCTAGTGTAGTTGGGGGGACAAATGTGAGTGTCCATGGTGGTATGGCATGGGAAATATCTGCCAGTGTGCCTGGTGTAGTTAGGGGAAACAAATGTTTGTGTCCCTGGTGTCTGATCTTGTTGAGTAACAGATGTCATTGTCCCTGGTGGTCTAGTGCACATGCTAGAGTCCCTGGTGGCCTAGTGTAGTTGGGGGAACAATGCCTGTGCCCCTGGTGTCTGATCTTGTTGAGTAATAGATGTCATTGTCCCTGGTGGTCTAGTGCACATGCTAGTGTCCCTGGTGGCCTAGTGTAGTTGGGGGAACAATGCCTGTGTCCCTGGTGTCTGATCTTGTTGAGTAACAGATGTCAATGTCTCTGGTGCAGTTTGGAAACAAGTTTCCCTGGTGGGTCGGTGCAGTTACTGGATTAGTGGCAGTGTCTGGTGCGGTTAGGAATACTAATGACATTAGTATTACTGGTGGTCTGGTCTTGTTGGGAAACAAATTCCATTGTCCCTGATGGTCTAGTGCTAGTGCATTAAGGTGACAAATGCTAGTGTCCATGGTAGTCAGGTGTATTTAGGAGTCCAATGTCAGTATACATAGTAGTTGGGAAATAACTGTGAGTTTACCTGGTGGCCTGGTGTATTTAGGAAACAAATGTCATTGTTATACATATGCCTGTGTCCCTGGTGGTCTTGTGGGGAAACAAATGCCACTGTCCCTGGTGCAATTCGGGAACAAGTACCCGTTTCCTTGGTGGCCTTGTGTAGTTAGTAAAAAAAAATGCCAGTGACCGTCACGGCCTGGTTTAATTTTGGAACAAATGGCAGTGTCCCTGGTGGTCCGGTGCATTCAAGTTAACTTAGAACTTGCAATAACATCTTACAAGTTAAATGCATAAAATGTATTAAATAATGTGAGACATTTGATAAACTCGGCACAAATGGTGAACTCCAAAAAAAAATAATCCATTACTAAAAAAAAAATGCAAAAAGTTTCCTGTATTTGGAAACTGGGAGGTTTTTTTTTCTTTTTTTTTTTTTTTTCTTTTAACCTTTTTGCAATTTAGAAAACTTTTAAATTCCGCCTAATAATTTATTCTTAGAATCATTTTGGAATCCTCCCATGGAGGGAGTAGTCGTGTGTTATCCAGAGTGCGGCTCGGATCCGGTGATTCCGAGGCAGATTCGCATGGTCCCGGCCCCTCCCACCACGGTTGCGCCGCTGCTGTCCTGACACTCGCAGGCCTGCTCTGCCGCGCAGCTGATCCCCTGTCCCTGCTTATATTTTTCTTATTGACGATGAACGCTCTTGCCAAACGCCAGGGACCATAGTCACATCTGTTTGTTTCCCGCGCTCGTCCGGGGTCTACGAGGAAACGCGTCTTGTCCAGGGGGCAGCTTTAACTAGGCTTAATCCTCTCAAAATTCTCTCTTTCCAAATGAATCAGGTGGGGCGACAGATTCCCGTTGTCTCTCTCGGAAAAAAAATTATTCCATTTGACACTGTTTACTCACGTCCCCGTCACCGGCTCGTCTCCAGCCAAGTTTCCAGGCAAAGTGGTCGTCCGGAGCTCGGATACGTTCCTGGGTGTCTGGCCGGCTCGCCCCCCCCCCCTTACCGACTCTCGTGCCTTGGGATCTGCAAATAATAATAATAATAATTCCTTTATTTATATAGCGCACACAGATTACGCAGCGCTGCACAGAATTTTCCAAATCAGTCCCTGTCCCCAATGGGGCTCACAATCTAATCAGCCTAACAGTATGTTTTGGATTGTGGGAGGAAACCGGAGGACCCGGAGGAAACCCACGCAAACATGGAGAGAACATACAAACTCTTTGCAGATGTTGACCTCAAAATTTAATCGGCTTTAGAATATTCATTACATGGGGGAAAAGTATATGAACCCCCCCTTCACTTATTTTAGGATTTACAGGACTATATACATTGATCACTTTGGATCGTCTATTGGATTGTGCATTTTTAGGGACAGAGCTAGAAGAACAGCGCCATTCTCCATGTAGTGGCTGGGACCGGAACTGCAATCAACACTTCTGAGTCGAAGAGGAGTTGAGCTGTAGTAACACATTTCAGCCACTATGCAGAGAATGGAGCTGTTCATCAAAGGCTGATCTAAAGTTAGCAATGTATAGTCCTGGAAATCCTAAAATAACCGATACCGATGTATAAGGGGGTGGGGTCACTTACTTCTCCTCATGCTATAAATAATCTATAAATAATATTAGATTATTAAATAGAATTTAGGTTTGGCTGATTCCTAGTGTTTTATATGTTCCTTTGTGAACTGTAGGTTAAGGTGGATCTCACGTGTCGGACCGGCACTGAATTAATCTCGATGACCGATCCGGTACCCTGACCCTATGTTATTGTATGTGTGTTATTTATCTTATGCCGTTGTAGGATGTTAGCCCCGCCCCTACATTGCGCCAGATTCATCAGCCCCTTTTTCGGCACCAGGAAGTGGGGGAGTCCAATTCAGATCTGAATGGTCCAGGTTATAGAAAAGGGAGGACAGGCGCGATGCAGGAACGGTCTGCCCCAGCCCACTCCACTGCAGGCCACGCCCCCTTCACGCTCTTCCACGCCCACTGGATCTCAATTTGTGGCGTTTCGCACTGAGTTGCGATTATTTCATGGCTCGATAAGATGACAATTGATCCTGGGGGCTTCCAGCCGCTAATTGCTAAGGGCACCTTCTAGCCAATAGAGATCGTCCAAGTTGGAAAACCCCTTTAAATGTAAAGATTTTAGAACAGAAATCTTTCCTTTTTATTTTTTTTCCTCAATCCGGCCCCGCGCTCACCTTGGCTCGTGATCAAAGTGTCGCGCTATTGGAAGACAAATGATTCATTTATTATGGAGGGCCCCGGCGGCCGCGCAGACATACAGTACATTGATTTTAAATTAAAAAGTAACTGCGATGTTCTACATAAGGGGTGACAAGAGTAACAAAGTGCTCCTTACTTAATGTTATTACAAACAAGTCCCGCGCCGGCCCTCCAGGAATCCTGCGCTATAATCTGCCTGATCAATAATCTAGATATCTCAATGCAGCCGAGCAGCTAATCAATGCCTGCTGGAATTACTCGGGCGAGGAGAGCGCTTACTCTTGGAAGGCAGGTCCTCGAGTTCACTTGGACGGGGTTATTCATTTCTGAATTATTATTTTTTTTTTTTTTGTCTTTTATACATTTTTTTACTCGTCTCGAAGTTGCTATATATAAACGGTGATTCTGTACTGACAGACGGGGAAAATCTAGAGGAGCAGAGAAAAGCACAAGCAGCTACATGCATAGGGGGAGATTTGTTGTGCATCGGCATAGAATGGAAGTTCCCGCCCTGCGTCGGACCACTCCGTACCCGCCCTGCGTCGGACCACTCCGTACCCGCCCTGCGTCGGACCACTCCGTACCCGCCCTGCGTCGGACCACTCCGTACCCGCCCTGCGTCGGACCACTCCGTACCCGCCCTGCGTCGGACCACTCCGTACCCGCCCTGCGTCGGACCACTCCGTACCCGCCCTGCGTCGGACCACTCCGTACCCGCCCTGCGTCGGACCACTCCGTACCCGCCCTGCGTCGGACCACTCCGTACCCGCCCTGCGTCGGACCACTCCGTTCCCGCCCTGCGTCGGACCACTCCGTTCCCGCCCTGCGTCGGACCACTCCGTTCCCGCCCTGCGTCGGACCACTCCGTTCCGGCCCTGCGCGCGCCCACTCCGTTCCGGCCCTGCGCGCGCCCACTCCGTTCCGGCCCTGCGCGCGCCCACTCCGTTCCGGCCCTGCGCGCGCCCACTCCGTTCCGGCCCTGCGCGCGCCCACTCCGTTCCGGCCCTGCGCGCGCCCACTCCGTTCCGGCCCTGCGCGCGCCCACTCCGTTCCGGCCCTGCGCGCGCCCACTCCGTTCCGGCCCTGCGCGCGCCCACTCCGTTCCGGCCCTGCGCGCGCCCACTCCGTTCCGGCCCTGCGCGCGCCCACTCCGTTCCGGCCCTGCGCGCGCCCACTCCGTTCCGGCCCTGCGCGCGCCCACTCCGTTCCGGCCCTGCGCGCGCCCACTCCGTTCCGGCCCTGGGCGCGCCCACTCCGTTCCGGCCCTGCGCGCGCCCACTCCGTTCCGGCCCTGCGCGCGCCCACTCCGTTCCGGCCCTGCGCACGCCCACTCCGTTCCGGCCCTGCGCACGCCCACTCCGTTCCGGCCCTGCGCACGCCCACTCCGTTCCGGCCCTGCGCACGCCCACTCCGTTCCGGCCCTGCGCACGCCCACTCCGTTCCGGCCCTGCGCACGCCCACTCCGTTCCGGCCCTGCGCACGCCCACTCCGTTCCGGCCCTGCGCACGCCCACTCCGTTCCGGCCCTGCGCACGCCCACTCCTTTCCGGCCCTGCGCACGCCCACTCCGTTCCGGCCCTGCGCACGCCCACTCCGTTCCGGCCCTGCGCACGCCCACTCCGTTCCGGCCCTGCGCACGCCCACTCCGTTCCGGCCCTGCGCACGCCCACTCCGTTCCGGCCCTGCGCACGCCCACTCCGTTCCGGCCCTGCGCACGCCCACTCCGTTCCGGCCCTGCGCACGCCCACTCCGTTCCGGCCCTGCGCACGCCCACTCCGTTCCGGCCCTGCGCACGCCCACTCCGTTCCGGCCCTGCGCACGCCCACTCCGTTCCGGCCCTGCGCACGCCCACTCCGTTCCGGCCCTGCGCACGCCCACTCCTTTCCGGCCCTGCGCACGCCCACTCCTTTCCGGCCCTGCGCACGCCCACTCCGTTCCGGCCCTGCGCACGCCCACTCCGTTCCGGCCCTGCGCACGCCCACTCCGTTCCGGCCCTGCGCACGCCCACTCCGTTCCGGCCCTGCGCACGCCCACTCCGTTCCGGCCCTGCGCACGCCCACTCCGTTCAGATTACTTCATAAATGTTTAATAGATGCCAGCCCCAACTCTGTGACTTGTATAAAGGTCTATTGACCCTCACTGTGCCACAAGGCTCATATCGGTGGCTTCCTTATCTATTAAACTGAAAGGCCTCCTCAAAAAGTGGCTATCCTGGGAGGACCCGCTACATAGGTATTATAAATAGATAGTCCCTTAAGTTGAAAAAAAGCTCTGCAGTGCTTCATCTCTCCTGAGGAGGAGCTGATGGCAAATAGAACAGTTGTTCTTCATTATCATCAGTTAGTTTAAGTTTGGGGAAGCTACAAGGATATGTTACACCCCAGATGACCCAGCTTATAGGTACATTGCCCAAACAGGCCATCATATTAGATCTATGTACAGGCGGTCCCCTACTTAAGGACACCCGACTTACAGACAACTCATAGTTACAGACGGACCCCTCTGCCCACTGTGACCTCTGGTGAAGCTCTCTGGATGCTTTACTATAGTCCCAGACTGCAATGATCAGCTGTAAGGTGTCTGTAATGAAGCTTTATTGATAATCCTTGGTCCAATTACAGCAAAAATTTTGAAACTCCAATTGTCACTGGGACAAAAGAAAAAAATTTGTCTAGAACTTCAATTATAAAATATACAGTTTCGACTTACATACAAATTCAACTTAAGAACAAACCTCCAGACCCTATCTTGTATGTAACCCGGGGACTGCCTTTAGTTCTTCATCTCTCCTGTGGAGGTGCTGTAGTAGACATAAAACCAGCTATAGGGACTTCAAAGAGTAGCTCTCTGTAGAGGACCCAACATGTACAATAAATGGACAGCTGATCGAGTTAAAACGAGAGCCATGTAGTTCTACATTCCTCCTCCGGAGGTGCTGTAGGGAAATTGAGCACTTTTTGTCAGATTCCACCTACGGGTTATTGCTGACATTTGGGTATTTCAACTTCTAGACCTTCCAAAGGGTCAAAAAGGGATCGGCCAAAACGGAGAACCACCTTCAACATAGGTTTTTTTCAGAAGTTTGGGAACAAGAATTCTGGATAGGAAGACAAAGGTCAAAAAGCCTTTGCCCTACACGCCCCAAGGTCTGTGATGAGGTTGGCACATGCTATGTAATCTTTGTTGGTTGGCGGGCAGCACACATTGCTCCGGCCCCTGATCGGGCAGCGTTCCTGTAAGAGCTCCGAGCAGGTTGTTTCCTTCTATTTAAAAACAATTATATAGGAAATTAGGAGGAAAAAAATGGCTATTAAAATAATATGGATGTCCTTAAAATAATTAAGATTTCAGTGTGAGCCCCCGGGTGAAGGGCAAGTGATGGGCTCCTCCTGTGCCAACTTTTTCCAGACTAACAGAACGTCATTAAGAAAGAGATCAGACACCGAGCTCACAGAATGTATAATATCCTCAACGAGTATCCGGGGAAAAGTGGCCATTTTTAGCGAAAACTCGAATGTTTTCAATTAGAAAGGTCACTTCTCAGAAGTCTCTTGGCCCCCTGATATCAAAAAGTGACAAAAAGTTTGGATAGCTCCGTGCCGTTATTCAGACCTTATTGTGGTTAGTTGGTCAGATTGGGTCCACCACCTTGAACTCCATCTGGAGGAGGTCTACCGGTCAGTCCTGAAGGAGATCTAAGAGTCAAGCCTTCAGGGAGAGCTTATTTAAAGGGGTGTTCTTGTATTTGTGAAGTGAATATTTAAAGGACATCTACCACCAGGATGAAAGACTATATGCAAATGAGCCTGAAGGGCACCAGGCTCCATGAACACCTATGGAGCATGGAGCCCCTTAGGCTCATTTGCAAACAGTCCTTCATCCTGTTGGTAGATGCCCTTTAAGAAAAACTACTTTACCAGACATTTGTCAGTTCAAAAAAACCCACACCAACTAAACAATCTTTGAAAACTTTTATTATACAGCTTTACAACTATGCCTATATTGTTCTTCCCCATACCTGTATAGTTTTACTCAGTTTATAAAGTTGACTCGCCATCTATGCATATTCATGCTCTTCTAGCTCAGCCCTTCCTCCATCATCCTGATTGATCAAGGGCCTGTTATCTCTTGGTGTGAGTGAACTCAGTCTGCTACATTATTAACCCCTCCGTCAGGAATGAGAAAGGTGTTGGCTGAAGGTGTGACGCTGAAGAGAATTCCAGAGGGAGAGATTAATGAGGGAGTTGGGAGATATTCTGGATTTCTCATGACTTGCTGAAGAGGAATCAGCTCCTCTTTTCCCCATTCCTCAGGAATTCTCTCCAGCGAGTGTGATCTCTCATTCCTGAGGGAGGGGAGATTCAGCTAGAGGTGCGGCTGCGCCGGAAGGAGTATGAATATGCTGGACTTGGCTCAAGGGGAAAAAATATGATCGGATTCATGGGGTCATTTGCATAGATGGTGAGTCAACTTTACAAATGCACTGTGCAACTTTACAGGCATGGGGCGGAACAGTATAGGGATAGTTGGACTGCTGTATAATATCAGTTTTCAATCATATGTTTAGTTAGCTCGGGTTAGTTTAAACAACCGTTTCCCTTTAAAAGGTGTGCTCAAATGAAATTGTCATCCCCTATCTGAGGCCCAGTTCTATCTAACAGAATGGACGACGCGGCAAGCCTGTGACTCCATTGAATGATGAGATTGATTGGCATCTCCCGGCACTCCCATACACATGTGATGGAGCAACAAGACGCATGATTTATGTGTCACTGTATTCATAAGTGAGATCTCGTGATCATGGGGATCCCAACAGGTCTCTCTCTTACCGATTTTTATTTACTATGACCTTTTGCATGGATAAGCAACGTATAAACAGGGAAGGGATAGTGCCTTTCACAGTGCAGTGGTCAGAGCAAGTTACTGCAGGTCAGCCCCTATTCATTTGAGTGTGAGCTAAGCTGCTGTTACTCAATTCAGCCACTAAACACTGAATGGCGTTGTCCGCTTCCTCTACCATTCTCTGCTTGTATGTGGGGGTGCTAGGTGATGCACCCCTACCAATCTGATACTGGAGAGCTATCTTTAGTTTAGGCTATAAATATTATAGGGTCGGGAAACTCCTTTAGGCATCAGGTGCTACAGCAGATTCAAAGCTTTATTGAACCATCTAGAACGGAGCTATGTGCTTCCCGTACCACTCTGTTTATCAGCTTATATGTGGGGGTGCTAGGTGTCGCACCCCCGCCATTCTGATACTGGAGAGCTATCTTTAGAAGAGGCCATAAATATTAGAGGGTAGGGAAACTCCTTTAGGTATCAGGTCCTACAGTAGGTTGTTCAACAAGCTTTGTTGAACCATCTAGAACGGAGCTTTGTGGTTCCTGTACCACTCTCTGTTTATCAGCTTTATATATGGGGGTGCTAGGTGTCAGACCCCCCCACCAATCTGATACTGGAGAGCTATCTTTAGGTTAGGCCATAATATATCATAGGGCAGGAAACTCTTTTAGGCTTCAGGATCTTCAGTAGATTGTTCAACAAGCTTGGCTGAACAATCTAGATCGGCACCGACTGCTTTTTTTCCACTGTTTATTAGCTTTATATGTGGGTGTTCTAGGTGTCGGACCCCCACCAATTTTATATTGGTATTTAGGTTAGGCCTTAAATATTATAGGATCTGGAAACTCCTTTAGGCTTCAGGCACTAAAGTGGATTGTTCAACAAGTGTGCTTAAACAGTCTAGAACCATCTAGAACGGCGCTGTCTGTTTCCTCTGTTATCTTATATGTGGGGGTGCTAGGTGTAGGACCCCCACCAATTTGATATTGAGGATATTTGATATTGAGGCCTTAAATATTATAGGATCGGGAAACTCCTTTAGGCTTCGGGATCTACAGTAGATTGTTCAACCACGCTTGTTGAACAATCTAGAACGGGGCCGTCTACTTTTTTTTACCACTGTTTATTATATGTGGGGGTGCTAGGTGTCGGACCCCACCAATTTGATATTGAGGACTTAGGCCTTAAATATTATAGGATCAGAAAACTCCTTTAGGATTCAGGCACTAAAGGGGATTGTTCAACAAGCGTGCTTGAACAGTCTAGAACCATCTAGAACGGCGCTGTCTGTTTCCTCTGTTATCTTATATGTGGGGGTGCTAGGTGTCGGACCCCCACCAATTTGATATTGAGGATTTTTGATATTGAGGCCTTAAATATTATAGGATCGGGAAACTCCTTTAGGCTTCCGGATCTACAGTAGATTGTTCAACCACGCGTGTTGAACAATCTAGAACGGGGCCGTCTACTTTTTTTTACCACTGTTTATTATATGTGGGGGTGCTAGGTGTCGAACCCCACCAATTTGATATTGAGGACTTAGGCCTTAAATATTATAGGATCAGAAAACTCCTTTAGGATTCAGGCACTAAAGGGGATTGTTCAACAAGCGTGGTTGAACAGTCTAGAACCATCTAGAACGGCGCTGTCTGTTTCCTCTGTTATCTTATATGTGGGGGTGCTAGGTGTCGGACCTCCACCAATTTGATATTGATGACTTATCTTTAGGCTGATGATGACTTATATATAAATATTACAGGATCGGGAAACTCCTTTAGGCTTCAGGATCTACAGTAGATTGTTCAACAAGCGTGGTTGAACAATCTAGAACGTGGCTGTCTCCTTTTTTTTTTTTTACCACTATTTATTATATGTGGGGGTGCTAGGTGTCGGACCCCACCAATTTGATATTGAGGACTTAGGCCTTAAATATTATAGGATCGGGAAACTCCTTTAGGCTTCAGGCACTAAAGTGGATTGTTCAACAAGCGTGGTTGAACAGTCTAGAACCATCTAGAACGGCGCTGTCTGTTATATGGGGGTGCTAGGTGTCGGACCCCCACCAGTCTATTGTTGAGAACCTATCTTTACATTAGGTGATACATTTTATACTACTTCAGGCATCAGTCCCTATAGTACTAGACTCTTTAACAAGCTTTGTTGAACAACCTAGAACTCGATGCCTCCTTCAGCATATGCAAGTGTCAACGCGAAGCCCGTACAACGCGTCGTCTCCGGCCTACGTCAACCGTTTCTTTGCATGGTTTTCGAGTGTCGGTGATGAGGTGCTATGCACAACCCCCGCTTGTGTGATGGAGTGCGGTGCTTATAGCAATTAGCTATTATTGTGTTTTATATTGCTTTACCATAGAAAATGATTTTCTTTTTGCAGATCACCTCTAAAATAAATGGCCGCCCGGCATTCCGCGTAATAACCGTCAGGATGACAGGAGGACATTAGTAACCAATTGATAACCCAGGAACAGTATTGTGATCTCTCCCTACAATTAATCTGCCCCCATTTACCTGTCATTGGGGGGGGGGGGGACTCGGGCTCTGATTTTATTTTAATTTTATTTTTTTTAATTTTTAGGTTTTTTTTTTTCTCGAGGAGGTAGGAGAGATTGCCAGATCCTTTTTTAAAATTAAAACTCATTCCTTTTCTATTATTCATCGGGCCGGGGATTTATGGCGGTGGGTTTATACGCTGAGCACTTGTCAACAAACATAATTATGTTTCGATATAAAGAAGATTGGTGGCGGCATGACGTCGGCGCCCATCTCCGCCGAGGAGCCTCTGATTTAAGCGCAGATTATAGAGGACATATATCCGGCGTGACTGGGGGTGTTTTTATTTTTTGCCCACTTCTTTTGTTAATAGTTTTTTTTTTTGTTTTGTTAATTACTTTCAGACAAACGAGTGTCCATTTAGGATCCTTGTTTATGGGAGACATCAAACGGAGGAGGAAGGCGGCTCCGCTCCCAGGACCCACGGCGGCTGGTAAGACATTTGTGTGGTTATCGATGGACTTGCATGAAAAACCTAGACACTTAAAGGGAACCTGTCAGCAGATTTTACCCCATTAAAGGAAATCTCCCACCAGGATGAAGGATTGTAAACCAAGCACACTGACATAATGGTGTGTGCATCCTCTGGCAGGATCCGCTCTTCTTTTAGCTTCTGATGCCCTGGTTTTGGCAAAAACAGGCTTTTAAAATTATGCAAATGAGCCTCAGAGGCTTCGGGCTCCATAGGTGTTAATGGAGTCTGGAGCCCCACAGGCTTAGTTGCATTATTTAAATCCTTTTTTTTTTTCTTAAAACAAACACATATAAAGCTTAAAGAAGACCAGATCCTCCCAGAGGGGGCGCACACCAGTATGTCAGTGTGCTTGGTTTATAAACCTTCATCCTGGTGGTAGATTTCCTTTAAAATTCAAGCCCCCTTAAGGATCAAATGTTCCTTCTAGAACTTCCTCTTTTGTATGAAATCTCATTCGTTTACATATAAAAAAAAATCTCCTACAATGAGCAGAGACTAGTCAAATTTTGCGGATATAGTAGGAGGTCAGATGCCCCATTTTTTGGTTTTATAGGAAAGCGATTGAGCTAGTGTCACTAGTGTCATATTAGAAAATAAGAATCTTAACTTTTAGGTTACATCAGGCTTGTGATTCTGTGATCTACAGAGTCGGAGATACAGGCAGTTAAAGAAGACCAGTCAGGTAGATTTAGGACCCTAAAGTAACTACAGGTTCTTATGGACCTGTGTTTTAGGGACCCAAATCGACCCTTATGATGTCTGTTTTACTTTTATACTCACCTAGATGAGGCACATGGGACTCGCATCTCAAGATCCTGCTCCAGTGCCTCCTCATGTGGTGAGAAGTGTGATAACATCCCTTCTTCACGACGCTTGCACAGTGAAGCTGGGGTGTACTATGCCGACTTCACTACCCACAATGCACAGGCACCGAAGGATAGAGGATGGAGTAAAAAGTTTGGTTTTGGTTTATTTGGCACACACTTCTAAAATCATAGAAGTCATAGCTATATGGGAATACTAAACCCCCCGGTACTTAAGGACCTATGGATGGTTTACTGTCCCTAATCACCCTGACCAGTTCCCTTTTAAAGACCTAGCTGAGAATGCGAACTGCAAAAAAAATATTCCTACTTTTCCTGTATCTTCAGTTCTGTACCATAAGCCTTATCTGATCTTAAAGATGAGATTCTTATCTTTAATATGACACCCGCAGCATGTTTCTAGGTTCTATAGAACCAAAGATATAGGCATCTGAATTGACCCTACCGCCGCAGCTGTTACACTTCACTCATCTCAGGAAAAATGACTCTTCTCTGCTCATTTTCATGTGACTTTGGATGAGATATTTTTTTATTTATAAATGAGATTTTACATAAAAGAGGAAATTCCAGACAGGACATGATAGTTTAATGTATGGTGTATGTCATTATGGTTCTGGATTTTTATTATGTTGTTTATGTATGCTTTTGCTCCCTGGATACAGTCAGGGAGCTGCTGTTGACGGATCTGGTATCGTAATATGTCTCTCTTGGGGTTATCTGGGGAAAAGGAAATTTCTGCAGTGTTAAGTGACCTCATTGCCTATTCCCCTCGCGCAGCCGTGCTCCAATTTATATATCTGCGACCCAAAGCAAACGTCATCAGCGGGGTCACCAAATTTTCTGAATCGGAGCGTCACTGCGCTGTATGACTCGGGGAGGGTGGCTGATTTAGTCTGCAGTTCTAAAGAGATCTGGTCCCCTCAGTCACGAACGTGACTAAATCTCTTCAGTACAGTAGAATGATCTGCAGCTTATGGACACTTTTTTAAAAACAAGCTGCAATACCAGGCATGACCTATGTTATGGGGTGGCGCTGTTTCAAAATGAAAGCAATCCTTCCATAGGGGGATATACTTCTTCCCAATCAGCATTACCAAGCATTAGCATTGGCCTCCTGCAGGGGGCAGCACTTGTGTGCTGCGTCCCTCTATAAGTTCCCTGTATTCGTGCCTGTAATTCCTCGTTTCCAGAGGCCGCCGGAGCGCCCGTTATTTCCCTCCTGACACAGAACTCGCTGCCGAGCCGATACTTATGATAATTAGATCTATCACTTAATTAGGAATCAGAGGAGCCTGGCCCAGATTATGTTTTCATCTTGCCCTATCTACCCCGTACACACCCCTGCTCCTTCATCTCCTCCGTATTAGATCCCAGACCAGGACGCGGGGGATAACGAGGAGCCGCCCCGATGGGAACGCATCGCTTTTATGTGCCGCTGCCATTAAATGGGATTGAAAAACGAGGCAGAAAGAGGCAATTATTACTAAAACTTCCCGGCTATAGAAAAAAGTGAAAGTTCTCATTACACCCTGAGATAAAGTATTACAAGTTTTATCCCTTTCTCAGACTTACTGCTGTTGTTTGCTTCCATTTGCACCCAGCAGCAGAATAGTGAGTGATAAGTAATGTCATGTATGTACACAGTGACTGCACCAGCAGCAGAATAGTGAGTGCAGCTCTGGGGTATAATACAGGATGTAACTCAGGATCAGTACAGGATAAGTAATGTCATGTATGTACACAGTGACTGCACCAGCAGCAGAATAGTGAGTGCAGCTCTGGAGTATAATACAGGATGTAACTCAGGATCAGTACAGGATAAGTAATGTCATGTATGTACACAGTGACTGCACCAGCAGCAGAATAGTTCGTGCTGACTCATTTTGCTGTGAGCTACTGACGGGTGTGGTTGTGTGCTGCTGAGCTCCTGCACCACCTGGAGCAATCTCCATCCACCCAGGCCTGCTCTCTCCTCCCCAGGGAGGGAGTGGGTTCTGTGGGATGAATCCTGCAGGAAAATCCCAGGCTCCTGTCTCCCGGACCAGGCCGGCGGGGGGCAGGAGAAGCCAGTTACCGGCCAAATCGGAGGGTGTAAGAAGATCTGCCCGGAGCCAAGGACGCAGCGATGTGACCTCGGCTGCCACCCCCAAGACCCAGGGAAGCCGCAAGGTCTCCGGAACACAGAAGATCAAGGCAAGTGACATCAGCCTGAGTGCTCCTCCTGGAAAGCTGGATGTATGTGCGGGAAAGCTGGGTGGTTCAGCTGGAAAGCTGGGTGCTCACGGAGGTGTGCAAAAAGCATGGGGTGATCTTAAGGCCCGGGAGTCTGCTTCCATCTATGGCTCCCGGATTGCTGAGCACCTCCGTGAGTACGAGGAAGCTGGAAAAACGCTGAGGAGGCTCCAGGAGGAGATAAGGGAGACCTTGGCCCTAGCGGGGGTGGCTACGCAGAGAAAGAAAAAGTCTGATCTACTTACCACCATAGACAGACTAAAAGCCGAGGTCACCGCTCTGCAGGAGAAGCGACATCTAATCCGCGAGCACAGCGGTCCGTTCCGTGAAAAGTTGGAGAATGATGCCCGGTTTGATGACATGCGCCAGGAGCAGTTAAGAAAACTGAAGGGGCTTCAGATCCAGGCGGATGATGGCGATGATGAGGAGGATGAGGAAGACCTGCCGTGTCCGTCTGGTGGCCTGCACCAACACCAGCAGGCCTCGCACGACAGGCTGCCTGCGGAGCAAGCGCCATTACCATCAGGCTGCGGCTCTGCCAACCTGGAGGAGGAAAGTGATGACAGCGGCCAGGGGGGGGCGCTAATGGCTCAGATACGTCAGCTTGAGTCTCCAGTTCACCTCCAGAACTTTTCCTTTGGTGATGATATCCCGAGTGACGACCAAAAGAGGAAGAAGACGAGACCCAAGAAGACCAAGGCGTCTCAGGAGGTGAATCTGGTGTTTCGTCCCCTCCCTGTTTCCTCCGGGCGGGCAGCAGTGTCAGCCTGTCGTGTAGGCCCCGTAACCCAGCCCAGCACGAATCCTGCAGTGGACTCGGTGCCAGGGTGCGGGGAGAGTGCAAAGCCACGTTCCATCATGGCGCAGAGCACCAGCCTTGTTTGCAGTAGCAAGGATGGTGCAGGGAAGGCATCGGCCGAAAGGCCGGACAGTGAGGGCGATCCAGCAGGTCCTGGTACTGTGCGCTGCCCCCCAGTGGGAGGGGGGGGTGGCCCGGTGCCAGGGGCAGTGGCGGTGGCTCCTGTGGCCCCTAGCACTGTGGCTGCATCTAGCTCCGGTGAGCAGCGGCAGTGTGATGGGGCTGCTGGGGCTTGTGGTGCGGCGCCTCCCAAGCATCCCGAACAGCCTGCAGAGAAAGGCGCAGGAAAAGTGTTGTTTTGCATTGGATCATCAGACCCTGGAGAGGGCACAAAAAGACTGTCCGGAGTCTGCAAGGGCAAGTGGCCTCTTGCATCCAGCGAGCAGCAGAGCAGAAATATTAAAAAAACTACTGGACAACAAGGGGTTAATGCCAATGAGGCAGAGGGCACCTTTAAGATCGGGGTTGGAGCTGCCTCTTCTCAGGCTGTATCAGCTATGGAGGTGGCTCTACCCCCAGTGCCCAGTGACGCCGAGGCAACCCCAGGTCCTCCTGGCCCAGCTGGTGTGAGTGATGCAAGGAAGCGAGGCAGTAATGCACATAGTGTGGTGAATGTGGGGGTGGTGAATGGTGCTGAGGGGGGTGATCCTGTTGTGCGTGCTGGACCTTCTGCACCCCCAGTGGTGGCCGCTCCCATAAGGAGCTATGCGAGTGTCACTGCTGGGGCAAGTGGGGTTAACTCCTTGTCTCCTGGCTCTGGGAACAGCGTTTTGCAAAGGCGTCTTCTGGAGGCTCTCAGGAGAGGGGAAAAGTCAATCACTGTAGAGGGGAGAGATGTTGATCTGTCCTTCTGGACAGACAGGCATGGCCTGGCAGCCTTCCAAGAGAAAAGGGGGGGAGAGACTGTATGGTCTTTACCCACAACTGGGCCCGGAGCTTCCCGTAGGAATGTGGTTCGTCTTCGCTGGAGGGGCAGTGACGCATGCCCACCCAGGTCAAGGGTGGTGGAGCTCCTCCTGAAGATGAACTTCAGGGCTAGTGACATCTTTGCCCTGATACATCCTTATGGTACTCCGGAGTTCGATGTCAGCTTTGTTCGGCCGGAGGGCTTAGAGCTCTTCTGGTCGAATTATGAGCTGGCAAAGAACGAGCCCGCATGGCGAGACTTTGCTGTGCAAGCAGTGTCTCGCCAAAACGCAGTCAAGAAGGTGACCGTTTTGACCCGTAACGAGTCACTTTCTTGCATGGACATCATGACTTGGCTAAGTCGTTATGGCGAAGTAGTTCAGGTACCTCAGAAAAACCGCGATGAATTTGGCATTTGGTCTGGGGCCTGGACCTTCATGATGAAGTTGAAGTGTTCAGGCGGCACAGTCGCCCACATTCCTTCTTCAGCCTTTCTTGGACGGGACAGAATCCTGATTTTCTACCAGGGGCAGCCGAAGGTCTGTCACAGGTGCGGTGACCCCACACACTTTAGCGCCAGCTGCCAAGTGCAGAAGTGCGCTTTGTGTGGTGGGCTAGGTCATCTCGCTGCATCCTGTAAGGACATTAGGTGTAACCTGTGTGGTGAGCTCGGTCACCCTTTCAGCCGTTGTCCTCGCTCCTTTGCCAATGCGGTTGTGACCCCAGTGGAGGAGAGCCATGAGGTTGCTTCTGCTGGGGAAGGTACCAGCAGAGGTGGAGGAGCTGAGGGGCCTGTGAAGAAAAGCAAGAATAAGTCACCTTCTCAGTTGAGGCGGCTTGAAGCCAGACAAAAAGGGAGAGAACTGGGGAAGCCTCAGGTTGCTGGGGTGACCCTTGGTCCTTCCTCAGAGGCTGGTCATGCTACTGAGGCCCTGAGGGATGATGAGTTGGATGAGGAGGTCAGGAGGATGGAACGCGAGAAAGGTGCCATGTCCTCCACGTCCTCCCATTATGAAAGTATGGATGAGGATAACAGGATTTGGCTAGAAAATAAGCGCAAGCAGAAAAAGAAAAAGCGCGGCGCATATAAGGTACCTAAGGAAGGGAAAACTTCCTCCCCTCTGGTTGAGCTTTCCAACCGGTTCCTCACCCTCGATGAGATCGCCTCCTCGGAAGGAGAAGCTGAGGGTGGGGTTCTGGAGGTGGCGGCGGAGCAGCCTGTAGGGGGCGCCGAGTCTCTATCCTCTGGGGAAGCTGGGTCCTCAGAGTGGGAGACTGACTCAGAGTCAGGAGACAAGGACGAAGGAGAGGGTGGTCCGGGTGGGTCCTTGGGGTCCAATAATAACATGGACACCACAATTTCATTAAAAAGAAGTTGCCCTAAATCTGATGGGAAAAAAGAAAGGGGATCATCGTCAGAGGAGAGTCGGGGGAGGGGAAGCAATAAGAAAAAAGCCGTCTAACTCAATCACTCATGATGGCGGCACTCACTCCGTTGACGCTGGCGTCCATTAATGTCGCCAGCATTAAGTCTGATGCGGCTAGATTTGCAGCCTTTGATTTTCTCGGCCGTGTTGAAGCCGACATTTTATTTTTGCAGGAGACCAGGTTGCCAGATTTGGCGGCCGTGTTTAAAGCTAAGAGGGAATGGAGACACGGGCCTTCCTATTGGTCTCTTGCGGCCGAGCCGTATAGCGGAGTGGCGGTCCTTTTTACCGCACCGGTAGAATGCCGACGAGTTATTGAGTTAGAAATGGGGAGGTGCCTGATCCTGGATGTCCTCATGAAGGGACAAGAACTTCGCCTAATTAATATCTATGGTCCCCAGTCCAAGTGGGACAGGAAGTGTCTCTTTATGAGGATCAAGCCCTACCTTTTTACTAGTCGGCAGGTGGTCTTTGGAGGGGACTTCAATGCTGTCACGAGGTCCCAGGATAGGGGAGGTTCCAGAGACAAGCTGACTTATGATAGCGTCGCTCTTAATAGCATAGCTAGTGAGGCTCGCCTGGTGGATGTCCACATCCGGCACACCCCAGGCCACGCGGGGTTCACCTATTATAGGGGTAGCTGTAGGTCTAGAATAGACAGGTTTTATTTAAAGGAGGAAGCCATTTCTTCAGCAGTGTCCGTTGTTGAGGTGGAGTTCTCCGACCACTGTCTAATTTTGTTTTCTCTGAATGTTACAGAGACCCCCCGGATGGGAAGAGGCTACTGGAAGCTCAATTCGTCTCTCCTGGAAGAAGCGGAGATAAGACAATCCTTTGAGGACTTTCTTCAGAGCCAGGTACCATTGCTGGGCCTTTGTAGCAGTAAGTCAGAGTGGTGGGAGATGCTCAAGAAAAGGGTGGCGAGATTCTTCCGCCAGCTCTCGAGCCTCAGGAGCCTGGACAGGTACCGCCTGTATCAGGGCCTGAGGAGGAAACTCGAGCATCTCGTCTCGACTGGGGGTGGTCGTGAGGACATCTCCAGAGTGAAATCCTTGCTGAAGAGGTGTCAGTACGATAGACACGCATCTTTGGTTTTTGAGAGGGATTACGGGAAATACCGCTCGCCCGACCCTTACAGAAACTGCAAGATGTCAGTGAATGGTAAAGTTGTCACAGGACTGGTTGACAGTACGGGATCCCTGAAAAGGTCCATATCAGGGATTCTGGAGGTCGTCAGATCCTTCTACTCGCACCTCTTGGGCGGGAAGGATCTAGATCGGGATGTGATGTCGGCTTTCCTGGCTGAAACTGTCCCTGAGCCAGGAGTAGACCCCTCTCTTGATGTTTTGACAGAGATGATCAGGGAAGAGGAAGTCAGCCGGGCGATTGAAGGGCTCGCCCTCAAGAAATCGCCAGGTCCAGATGGCTTAACATCTGAGTTTTATAAGACCTTTAAGGACGCCTTGGTTCCCCTCTTGACTGAGGTATTCAATGAGTGTCTTTCCTCGGGCGCTCTGCCGAAGTCAATGAGGAGGTCAGCCCTGATCATCCTGTCAAAGGGTAAGGACCGATCTCGTATTGAGAACTGGCGTCCCATAGCGCTTCTCAATACGGACAGAAAGGTTTTGGCAAAGGTGCTGTTTAATCGGCTGGTGCAGTTTGCGCCCCGGCTCCTTTCGGGGACCCAGCACTGCTCTGTTCCAGGCCGCAGTACATTTAGTGCTGTGCTCTGTGTTCGGGAGGCAGTGGAGCAGGGCAGGGCTGGTAACTGGAAGGGGTACTTGCTGTCCTTGGATCAGGCAAAAGCGTTTGATCGGGTTGACCACGAGTACCTCTGGTCTGTCCTTCTGAGGTATGGCCTGCCGGGGGAGTTTGTCAATTGGCTAAAGGTTTTGTACGCAGGGGCAGAGAGTTTCCCGCTTGTGAACGGTTGGATTGGCCGCTCTTTTGAGGTCGGGTCTGGTGTTCGCCAGGGTTGTCCTCTGAGCCCACTCTTATACGTGTTCGCGATTGACCCATTCCTTAGGAGGGTTGATCGTGGGCCGTTGGTGGGAGTCGGGATGGACCAGGCGGCACCGGAAGCCACTCTAAGGGTGGTAGCGTATGCCGATGATGTCACCGTTTTTGTGTCCTCGAGAGGGGAGGCGCGATGGGTGATGTCAGAGGTTGACCGCTACTCAGAGGCTTCTGGGTCCAAGATCAACCGGGATAAGTGTGAGAGTCTCTGGCTGGGAGAGGGGGATCCAGGCTTTGATCTCCCGGACACTCTTCCAGGGCCCCAAGACTCTGCCAAAGTTCTCGGCATCGAATTTGGCCAGGGGGATTACCCCATGCAAAACTGGGACGGCAGGCTTAAGATCGCCGCTCAGAAGGTGGACCAGTGGAAGGGTTGGTCTTTGACCCTCAGGGAAAGGGTGAACTTGATTAAAACTTACCTGCTCCCATTGCTGATATATCTGGGCAGTGTGTGCATGTTGCCAGAACCCCTCTGGACTCGGGTCTACAGTCTGTTCTTCCAGCTGTTATGGGGGAATAGGCTGAACCTTATCAAGAGGGAGGTTACTTACCGCACGAGGAGACAAGGAGGGTTGTGTATGGTCAACCCTGTGGTGTTCCTAGTGAATACCTTTCTTAAGATCAATATCGCAAACCTCTGGAAAGAGAGGGCTCCTCCGTGGGTATACTCCTGCAGGGGATGGTTTCGGCCTTTCTTCCAGGAATGGGAGACAGGAGGGCGAGTGAAGGATCTCCGTACACCGCATGGGCATCTTCCGGCTTACGCTACCCCGGTTCTGAAGGTGATTCGCCGGTGGGGTCTGGGAATGTGGGAGATCAGGACCATGTCGAGGAAACTCCTTGACAAGAGGGTTCTGTTGACCCATTTCCAGAAGCCTCTGGCCCTCAGGGATTGCCCAAGTCGGGATCTGGGGGTGGGTTTGAGTTTATTGAATTCTATCCGGATCCCCTTGAAGTTTTGGGACGTGACTTGGCGCTGCTTCCATGGAAAGCTGTGTGTGAGGGACAATCTGAAGTGTAGGAGCTCTGAGGAAAGGGGTTGTCCCCGGGAGGAGTGCGGTGGCCTGCTGGAGAGCATGGACCACTTCCTGCTTCAGTGCCCCTTTAACACAGAGGTGTACAACCGGGTGGGCGCTTTCATCCATTGGCCCGGGTTGGCCGGTCTCTCCTATGCGGAGTGGGCCTATGGAGCATTCAGAGGCCTGGGTGGCCGGGACCGCTGCACGTTATTCCTAGTTAGTCTAGTGGTCAGGTACCACACGTGGAACGCACGGTGTTTAGTGTCGACGCAGCGTAAAATCCTCCCGGTGGATGATGTGGTTAGGAACATTCTGGGTGACCTGGTGAAGGTGCGCTCTCTGGAGTATGAGAGGCTGGGCACGGGGAGGGCCTCTCTCCTTTGGAGGGGGTTCTCCTTTAGTGTCCCTTAGTCTGTCATCTCCGCTCCTGGTGTTGGGCTGAAGCTGACACTGTAGATTTTTGTTTTGTGTTATGAGGTTATAGTGATGTTGGGCTTGCAGGTGCCGAACCTGGGCTTTATGTGGTTTTGATATATGCTGGTTTGTTTAATGTGTTTGTATCTTGTGTTATATGTAGTTATAGTTCTTGTGTGTACAGGCAGTCCCCGGGTTACATACAAGATAGGGTCTGGAGGTTTGTTCTTAAGTTGAATTTGTATGTAAGTCGAAACTGTATATTTTATAATGGAAGTTCTAGAAAAAAAAATTTCTTTTGCCCCAGTGACAATTGGAGTTTCAAAATTTTTGGTGTAATTGGACCAAGAATTATCAATAAAGCTTCATTACAGACATCTTACAGCTGATCATTGCAGTCTGGGACTATAATAAAGCATCCAGAGAGCTTCACCAGAGGTCACAGTGGGCAGAGGGGTCCGTCTGTAACTATGGGTTGTCTGTAAGTCGGGTGTCCTTAAGTAGGGGACCGCCTGTATATAGGTTGTTGGTTTTGGGGTTTTGGTGTTAGGGTGTTAGGTTGGGAGGGGGGTGGACGGGACTTGGACTATACGATCCTGGGCACTGGTCTGGACTATATAGCGCGAACTTTGGACGTTAGACCAGTGTCTGGGGGGGGGGGGAGGGTGATGGGCGTGGGATTTAGTTAGTTATATTTATTGTTATTTAATGTTAATGTTATTTCCGTTATATTCATTGTTATTTCTGTGTTTATTTATTGTTTATTTATTTATGTGTATTTTGCTGTGTATTTCGATATTAAAAAAAAAAAAAAAAAAAAATTAGGTGGTGGGACTGGGTGAAGGTTTTGTTTGTTTTCATGCTGAGTGTGTGGTGTGTGTGTGGCTGGGCCAGGAGGTTTTGTAAGTTTATTTTCGTTTATATTTGTTCTTTTGTAATTTTTTTGCCAGAAGTTATGGCTTTATTTATGTTTATTATTGTTATGTTTTTCACTTTTATATAAAATAAAAGATTTACAGGATGTAACTCAGGATCAGTACAGGATAAGTAATGTCATGTATGTACACAGTGACTGCACCAGCAGCAGAATAGTGAGTGCAGCTCTGGAGTATAATACAGGATGTAACTCAGGATCAGTACAGGATAAGTAATGTCATGTATGTACACAGTGACTGCACCAGCAGCAGAATAGTGAGTGCAGCTCTGGAGTATAATACATGGATGTAACTCAGGATCAGTACAGGATAAGTAATGTCATGTATGTACACAGTGACTGCACCAGCAGCAGAATAGTGAGTGCAGCTCTGGAGTATAATACAGGATGTAACTCAGGATCAGTACAGGATAAGTAATGTCATGTATGTACACAGTGACTGCACCAGCAGCAGAATAGTGAGTGCAGCTCTGGGGTATAATACAGGATGTAACTCAGGATCAGTACAGGATAAGTAATGTCATGTATGTACACAGTGACTGCACCAGCAGCAGAATAGTGAGTGCAGCTCTGGAGTATAATACAGGATGTAACTCAGGATCAGTACAGGATAAGTAATGTCATGTATGTACAGTGACTGCACCAGCAGCAGAATAGTGAGTGCAGCTCTGGGGTATAATACAGGATGTAACTCAGGATCAGTACAGGATAAGTAATGTCATGTATGTACACAGTGACTGCACCAGCAGCAGAATAGTGAGTGCAGCTCTGGGGTATAATACAGGATGTAACTCAGGATCAGTACAGGATAAGTAATGCCATGTATGTATACAGTGACTGCACCAGCAGCAAAATAGTGAGTGCAGCTCTGGGGTATAATACAGGATGTAACTCAGGATCAGTACAGGATAAGTAATGCCATGTATGTATACAGTGACTGCACCAGCAGCAGAATAGTGAGTGCAGCTCTGGGGTATAATACAGGATGTAACTCAGGATCAGTACAGGATAAGTAATGTCATGTATGTACACAGTGACTGCACCAGCAGCAGAATAGTGAGTGCAGCTCTGGAGTATAATACAGGATGTAACTCAGGATCAGTACAGGATAAGTAATGTCATGTATGTACACAGTGACTGCACCAGCAGCAGAATAGTGAGTGCAGCTCTGGAGTATAATACAGGATGTAACTCAGGATCAGTACAGGATAAGTAATGTCATATATGTACACAGTGACTGCACCAGCAGCAGAATAGTGAGTGCAGCTCTGGGGTATAATACAGGATGTAACTCAGGATCAGTACAGGATAAGTAATGTCATGTATGTACACAGTGACTGCACCAGCAGCAGAATAGTGAGTGCAGCTCTGGAGTATAATACAGGATGTAACTCAGGATCAGTACAGGATAAGTAATGTCATGTATGTACACAGTGACTGCACCAGCAGCAGAATAGTGAGTGCAGCTCTGGGGTATAATACAGGATGTAACTCAGGATCAGTACAGGATAAGTAATGTCATGTATGTACACAGTGACTGCACCAGCAGCAGAATAGTGAGTGCAGCTCTGGGGTATAATACAGGATGTAACTCAGGATCAGTACAGGATAAGTAATGTCATGTATGTACACAGTGACTGCACCAGCAGCAGAATAGTGAGTGCAGCTCTGGAGTATAATACAGGATGTAACTCAGGATCAGTACATGATAAGTAATGCCATGTATGTACACAGTGACTGCACCAGCAGCAGAATAGTGAGTGCAGCTCTGGGGTATAATACAGGATGTAACTCAGGATCAGTACAGGATAAGTAATGTCATGTATGTACACAGTGACTGCACCAGCAGAAGAATAGCGAGTGCAGCTCTGGGGTATAATACAGGATGTAACTCAGGATCAGTACAGGATAAGTAATGTCATGTATGTACACAGTGACTGCACCAGCAGCAGAATAGTGAGTGCAGCTCTGGAGTATAATACAGGATGTAACTCAGGATCAGTATAGGGTAAGTAATGTCATGTATGTACACAGTGACTGCACCAGCAGCAGAATAGTGAGTGCCGCTCTGGGGTATAATACAGGTTGTAACTCAGGATCAGTACAGGATAAGTAATGTCATGTATGTACACAGTGACTGCACCAGCAGCAGAATAGTGAGTGCAGCTCTGGAGTATAATACAGGATGTAACTCAGGATCAGTACAGGGTAAGTAATGTCATGTATGTACACAGTGACTGCACCAGCAGCAGAATAGTGAGTGCAGCTCTGGTGTATAATACAGGATGTAACTCAGGATCAGTACAGGATAAGTAATGTCATGTATGTACACAGTGACTGCACCAGCAGCAGAATAGTGAGTGCAGCTCTGGGGTATAATACAGGATGTAACTCAGGATCAGTACAGGATAAGTAATGTCATGTATGTACACAGTGACTGCACCAGCAGAATAGTGAGTGCAGCTCTGGAGTATAATACAGGATGTAACTCAGGATCAGTACAGGATAAGTAATGTCATGTATGTACACAGTGACTGCACCAGCAGCGGAATAGTGAGTGCAGCTCTGGAGTATAATACAGGATGTAACTCAGGATCAGTACAGGATAAGTAATGTCATGTATGTACACAGTGACTGCACCAGCAGCAGAATAGTGAGTGCAGCTCTGGAGTATAATACAGGATGTAACTCAGGATCAGTACAGGATAAGTAATGTCATGTATGTACACAGTGACTGCACCAGCAGCAGAATAGTGAGTGCAGCTCTGGGGTATAATACAGGATGTAACTCAGGATCAGTACAGGATAAGTAATGTCATGTATGTACACAGTGACTGCACCAGCAGCAGAATAGTGAGTGCAGCTCTGGAGTATAATACAGGATGTAACTCAGGATCAGTACAGGATAAGTAATGTCATGTATGTACACAGTGACTGCACCAGCAGCGGAATAGTGAGTGCAGCTCTGGGGTATAATACAGGATGTAACTCAGGATCAGTACAGGATACGTAATGTCATGTATGTACACAGTGACTGCACCAGCAGCAGAATAGTGAGTGCAGCTCTGGAGTATAATACAGGATGTAACTCAGGATCAGTACAGGATAAGTAATGTCATGTATGTACACAGTGATTGCACCAGCAGCAGAATAGTGAGTGCAGCTCTGGAGTATAATACAGGATGTAACTCAGGATCAGTACAGGATAAGTAATGTCATGTATGTACACAGTGACTGCACCAGCAGCAGAATAGTGAGTGCAGCTCTGGGGTATAATACAGGATGTAACTCAGGATCAGTACAGGATAAGTAATGTCATGTATGTACACAGTGACTACACCAGCAGCAGAATAGTGAGTGCAGCTCTGGAGTATAATACAGGATGTAACTCAGGATCAGTACAGGATAAGTAATGTCATGTATGTACAGTGACTGCACCAGCAGCAGAATAGTGAGTGCAGCTCTGGAGTATAATACAGGATGTAACTCAGGATCAGTACAGGGTAAGTAATGTCATGTATGTACACAGTGACTGCACCAGCAGCAGAATAGTGAGTGCAGCTCTGGAGTATAATACAGGATAAAGCGAAGGGTTAACACAACACTATAACATACAGAGCAGATGTAAAAGATGTCATTACAGGATCTTCCAAAGACATTCAAGTTCTTCATTTTTGTACTTCTGCTGTGTAAATCCCATTTTTGTAGAAATGACAGTGATTAGGATATTTTGACGTCTCCTTCAGCAGAAGACGATGATGAGTCGTGTGTGTACAGTGTCCTATAGTCACGGGATGCAGAAAACACTTCATTTACTCCCAAATAACAGCAGCGTCTTGTTATGTCGGTGCCGGCGTCCAGCGCAGGAGGCGGATTTAATGCTCCTCGTACCTTGATATTAAATTCTGCCTGTCACAGGTTTCTAATAGAGGTTTAAGGTCTTTAATTCCCTGCCGGAGTTTATTTCGGAGACACGGGGCCGAGGGCCTCCGAGTAAATCACCCGCCGCCTCGTCCTTTACATCTTTTGTTTACAGTGCAGTTTTGAGACGTATGGATCAGGTCCTTCTGTTCCCGCTGTAAGTTGTAAGGATGTTCACCAAGGTCGCAGACACCGGCGGGTAACTTTCTCACTTGGCAGTGTGGACTTAAAGGGGATGTCTACTTTACATGCGTACATTAGTTAGGGTATTAGATCAGAGGTTATACACCTGGGACCACCATTAATCAGCTCATTCTGGTTCCAAACCTAACACAGAGCACAGGAACAGAAGAACAGCACCATTCTCAGTCTAGTGGTCAAGTAGTGTAACTGCAGGTACAGAATGATTGGAGTGTCGTGTATATTGGAAATCTACCATCCTTTACTCATAGATCCAGGCACTGTGACTGGGGTCATTTTCTTATATTTGTTATCCATGGCCTCCTTTCTTCTAAAAATCAATTTTCAAAATTATGCTCATGAGCCCGGAAGGGATCCCTGGGGGTGTTACCAGAGCCCCTCGGCGCTGCAGATTCACAGGATGGTACACTATGCAGGAGCACTACAACCCCCACTGTGTGAGATTACAGCCTGCAGAGAGGTGGGAGAGGAGACTGTGTAACAGCCCGTGAAGCTACAGCAATCAGGGGCTCTGATAACACCACCCAGAACCATTCTGGCTCATTAGCATTATTAAAGAATGGCGTGTTCGGTTTCAGCTGCCTGACCTGTACATATTGCCGGATTGGGATAGAAGATAGTAATCATATGACGATTGTTGCAGCAGGACCTTGAAACATGGATTTAGGAGTCTAGGATTGTAGCTGGATGCGGAGCACTGGTGTGTGAGATCTCTTCACGGAGCACAGCGCAGTCCCTCCCTCCTGAGTACCTACTGTTGTATTCAAACAGAAGCCTGCAGCAGCAGCTGGAGGGACTGTGCAGCAGTTCATTGACAAGATCTATCACATAAGTGCACCAGAATGCTACAATCCACAGTTCTGCTGCTACTAACAACATACACCATGGAATAATCACACATTGCTACAGGGAGAAGAACTAACACTGGCTGAGAGCACAGACCACAGCAGTGTGAGGAACTTCCTCTCCCCCAGTATATCACAGTCCTGCTGCTACTAACAATGAACACAAAGGTCTGACGACACATCTCCTCAGGGACAATACTTACACTTTATAAGATAAGATCCAAGACCCGGCATATTCCTACTAAGGATATTCCTACTAAATTGGGGAATCTTGGGATATGTCTTAAGGTTACGCCTCTGTGTAATGTACACACGTCGCCAACTGATAAATGACGGTTCCGTGTTGTCAAGGCGACAGATACATTTTAATTTGATCAGTGATTTGATCGGAGAAGCGTTGTTGTTACCCGGAGCCGGCCTATCCCATAAAACCTTGACGCGGCTCCATAGGACATCAGGCCTGCAACGCCTCGTCGCTGCACTCAGAGCGAGCCATAAAATCAGTCTATTAAGAGCAAGGAAAAGCAATCAGCTAATGTTTGTGAGACATTGTGCATAAGTTAATCAGGGTATTCTCCAAAGAGTTAGGAGGTTCTCCGGCAACACTTACTAAATTGACTTTTTAAGACTCGGCGTAACTAGAAGATTTCTGCTGCGCCGTGCGCCGCCCCGTGCAGTTTTACGGATTGATAAAAACCGAAGCCTTTGATGCTCGTCAGGATGAAAACACAAGTAACTCTGCATGGAATGCTTCATCCACTGATTAGTAATATTATCTATGGGGAACGGAGGTTTACACCAAGGATGGATTGGGGGAGGACAATCTGGTGATTGGTGCTGGTGATCAGTGGACTTCAACCATCTGTGATTAGAGAAGGACCTGATAGTGATCAATCGGTGACATTAGTAATCCGTAGGCTTCAACCGTCCATGAATGGAGAAGGGATTCATCAAGGTTAATCGATGACATCACCGAAGTTAGCGATCATTGGGCCTCAATGGTCAGCAATTGGAAATCAGTTTTTTAGGTGTCAATCACTAGCCGTCACCAGGGCCTGCTGGGGCAAAACCGGCATCGAGACCATCTATATTTCAAACCATTCCAGGATTATTGTGGAAGAGTTGACTGAAGCAGAGCTGGAACTGGATCAGGATTCCTGGAAAAGCCCTTTAATTATTACTCTTTGTTGTCTTTTTTACATTTCTCATTACAAAGCTCTGGTCCGTCATCTTTGTCTATCAAACCACTAATATTCTGCCAACAGAGACAAACATCCTCCATGACCCAAACCTCCATTTCCTCTTCTTCTGCTCCACCACTTCTCTAGAATGCACTACCCTCGGTTGTCAGATCCGTTCCCAACATTCTCTAAAAATAATCTCCCCCTTTTTTCATAACCGGTTCCCTTAAATCCAAATGGGCACCAATGACTGGCACACAATCCGTGGCTGTAATGCACTTAGAGGGTGCTATGGCTGTCCGGGAGCACCAGTAGCTGGCACGGACTGTTATGGGATAGGTAACGACTACGGGCCATACTGAAGACGGAGTGTATCCTGTACCCTGATTTGGATTATTAGCCGATTTAGGTTTTTGTTCTCTATTCTATATTTTAAAAAAAAACAGAACTGAGCAGAAGACAATATTCATCCTAGTGGGAAAAACATTTTATTTTTTAAACTCTCGCCCTACAATCTACCGATTTCTCCATGGGGGTTAACTATATGAAGCCATATAATTCCATCACTATTACACGGCGCTGCCCTGTATCGGGCCCCAATCACTGTTGTATTTTTACAATAAATATTTACAAACCCAATTACGGAGCGGAGCCGGGGCCGGCGGTGTAGTCGCGGAGGAGTCTCTCCACGTTATTGGATAAACATTTATTAATTGTGACAAGAACACCCAATTTATTTCAGCTCCCGCAACTTATTTACTGCTCTTTCACCTCTGTATTTTGTATTGAAAAAGTAAAATGAATATTGATAGAGCTGCTTATTGATTTCTAAATTTATAGTTTCAGCCTTGAGGCAAAGTCACATTCCCTAGAGGTCCCGTTACATCACTTGCACAGGCGAGGACCAGGAGGGGGGGGGGGGGGGAGCAGAGAGCGGTTGGGGGAGGTCGTGGGATTGTATACGACCATAAACGTCACCCTTTGGTGCAAGAGTAAGATGTCTCGTCTATAAAATCAGATGGTAAATATCCGTAATTCCGTATCATATTCCGAGATCCTTTCACCTTGAGGTAGAACCTCCTCGGTGATCAGCGCTGATACTTTATAGCATTAAGGGTCCCCGGTTGGAACCCAAAGCATCTGTTGGACACAAGGAACCTATTGGCATTGTCCTTAAGACTGCATCTTGAAGGCAGTTGTAGATGGACGCATGTCTCAGTGAGGGTATTACAAGATTTATTGATCACCTGACACCACGCACCCCAAAAAATCTGATATTTGAGTTCGCTGTGGAGCTGTTCTGCCTCTTCCTCCAACCTTTGATGTCATGCCCATCAATCGCACGGCTTGTTTGAAGTTTAGACGTGATTTCAGGTAGAACAACTTTACAAAGTACAAAGCTAATGCTTGGCGAGCAGTGAAGAGAATGCGGTGGTCTCCTGAAACCGGTCATCATTGGTGGCGTAGAACACCTGGATAAGGATAGGTCGTCAATTAAGAAAAATACTAGAATATTGCATTTACGTTGACCATATGCACACCCTACCCAACCTACAGATCAGCGCCCCCTTTATTTATACTGCACCCGTCATCCATATTCTGTCTGTAGACATCGAGAAGAGAAGGATTGAGAATCTTGACTTTCAACATACTCTGTTCTGGCCTGTTTGGCTTGGTTCACATTTTGTCTTTTGTACACCTTCAATGTGTACCCAAGGAAAGCTCAACAGAAGCTCTAAACGAGCCTTACGAATGCATGCAGTACTGGAATTAAAGACACCCAACTTACAGTTCTTTTTCATGGCCTTGTTTTGCTGAAAAAAAACTTTCAAAATCCTGCAAATGAGTTGAGGGGCTCTTGGAGGCGTTACCAGAGTCCCTCCAAGCTGTGTCGTCTAATGACTCCTCTTCACAGGCTTACTACCCTCCGCCTCCTCCCTCCCCAGCCACAGAGCCCGTGGCGTCATCTGACTCTCGGGAATTCTCACAATCTCTGTAGTGTTCAGCTGGCTGCTCCTCACTGCAGAGACAACCGATCAATTGCGGGAATGGCCGAGAGACAATTGATGTCACTGGCTCCCTTGTTGTTTGTGGCAGAGGCAGGCAGTAAGCCAGCGAAGAGAATAAATAAATCCTGGAAGGACTCTGGTGACACCCCCAGAGCCCTCAAGCTCATTTTCATTATTTTAAAAGTTTGTTTTTAGCCATACAAGGTCACAAAAATTAAATAGAAGACCTGAGGCAGGCCAATAGGGGACACAGCAGCGTGTAAGTGTCCTTGGTTTACATTGCACAGTCCTGCTGATAGATTCCCTTTAAGGAGGCCTATACATGGCGGATGCTAGTTTATGACATCCGCTCCCAGACTCCGTTAGAGAGACTTTGGGTGTGCCACAGTGATGTAAATGTTGATATATGGGAACTCCCTGAAAGTCGGCAGCAACAAATCCCTACCTACTGCCGATGTTCTCTCCTCCTCCTGCCAATAGAGGGAGGCGTCAGTTGTAAGTATCGGTCGGGAATCCTCCAATCCGTGTACTTGTCACGGAAGGGGGAAAAAAGAAAGTGTAAAAAGAGCCTTTTTATTGGTTTGGGAGATTATTTATCACTTGAGCCCCTGATTGGATCTTACTGGGGACCATTGAGTTGGTGCATTTGCACCCATTACCTGCCAGTGTTGTAGAGGAGCTCTCCATAGGCTCACAGTTATCCATCCAAGTAAAGATGGCTCCCACATAAAACTATAGGTACTTTATTACTGTATGTAGTGTACAGCCACATGGAGACTGTAAAACAAATAGACAGCGGGCGCAGTTGCATGTGTAGAAGCGAGTCGGCGTGTATTACCGCCCCTACTATTGGCTGTTTATCCAACATCAATAGAACCACTTTAGGAGCCAAATTACTAAACAAGCTGCCAATTAGGCTCGCAGTCAGCTGGATAGATTAGCGGCTAAGAGAGACTGATACAAGATTTTCATCTCTTGAGCCAATTACGCAAACAAATCACCATCCTCGGAGCTCCTTGCAATGCTGGAAGCGAGCAAACTATGCGGCTTCTCATATGCCCGATGCCGTTACGACCACCGAATCTATCCCGTATGAATTGTAGCTTCTGAATGGATGTTCTTCTAGGAAATTTTAAGCTTTTCCCACCTTATCAGCAGAGGATTGTCTCCTGTGGGTGATATGGGGCAAATAGGGTCCAATTAGGAGCCCATCAGGGAATTGCAGTTCGAGGAGTTGTTCTAGTTACCCGTAGGAGTCTAATAATCGAGGGCGGAAAAGTTAGTGCAGATGGGCATTGATACTGAAAGTGGAGTCAATCCGGTTTGTGTAGAGAAGCTAGTAGAAGTGGTGGAGAGTTGGGTTTGTCCGGTCCAGTCCGTATCTGAATCCTTGTATATAACATAAGTCCTTCTAATAAAAGAATTCTATATATAATACAATGTTCTAGTTAAACAAAAGTTGTTTCTCATTTTCTTTCAGTCTTTCGAAGCTGTGGTGCTTAAAGGGAACCGGTCACCACATTTTTCACATTTTTCCCATAGAGCCCTAGTAACCTTCTATTAGCCTAAAATTGTTTCCCTCACATCCCCATAAAATCAACTTTGTTCTCTTACCTGGCATACAGCCAGATGGATCAGTCAGAGGGGATGTGTCCTGCTTGGGCGTGTTCAGTGGCTCCTCACCACTTCATGTCATGTCACCAGGGTGATGTCATCTAAGGTCTTTTACCCATTAACATTAGCAAAATATACCCCATGTATGTATCTAATCTCAGCAGCTTCCATGGAATTCTACTCCTCCCCATCCTCCATGGAGGCTGCTGTGATTTTATGTGATCCGATACATACATGTTGCAAATGTTAGTGGGTAGTGGAACTTAAATGACATCACTCCGGTCACATGACATGAAGTGCTGAAAGGTGAGAAGAAGGCATGGGATATGGGGAGGAGACGCTGGACTCGGCGTGCAGGGCACAACCCCTCAGACTTGCAGCTGGTGCAAGGTAAGATAACAAAGTTGATTTTATTGGGATGTGAGGAAAACAATTTCTAGCTAAATTAAAGGTTTTAGCTAGTTAACAGGGCTCTATGGGAAAGTGTCACTACCTGTATTTGTTAAAAAATTAGTTGCCAGGTTCCCTTTAATCTGAGTCTCACCATTGTTATGCAAGTATATGGGTACAGTATTGGAAATGGGGCATGCATTGTTCTGTTGATACCGAACTAAGGGAGTAAGAATACGGCAGTGACTGCTGTTGACCCTAGATTTACTTTAAAACATTCTCACTTGCTATCAAGCTGGACAGAAGCTAACTAAGGTTAGCACTTCTATAGAGAGGGAGGGGGAGGAGTGAGCAGGTGCTGAGTGAAAACGGTGAGGTCTCCACCAACTGAGAAATAGATGAACAATTGCTTATTAATTAAGCAAGTCATCTTACGGCCAATATTACTACTGATTAATATAAATGTAAAACATAAATAAGAGTAGCCAATAGAATATTAAGATTATTTTTGGCTCGCAGGCTTCACCTGTATCGCTGGAGTTCCCATTTTTGTTAAGATTACATGCATAAGATTACCGCTTTACTATGGCTTATGTTTTGAACATATCTTTCAATAAATGGGATCAAAATTTATGAAGACCACTCAGCACTTTTGACTTGTGGGTCGTTCCAGTGCGATTACAGTACATGAGGCACCTCGATGGCATCTATAGCTGCTCCGGGAATCGTCTTTTGGACATTGGTGCAAACTCTGCTCGTAGAGTAGACGGAAGATAGTTTCATGAATAGGATTGTGGAGGAGAAAATACAAAAGGAACCTAATTGACCCAAGTGACCAAATCTTTCATGGTCGGTGTCATGGAACCGACTTTGTCCCGTTGATACACGTCTGATATGGTGATATGGCAAGTTACGACTTCAAGCAAGACTAGAGATCGCCGTAGAGCAGGGAAGTGCCCGGAGATGTTGGCTCTTGGTACCTCCAGTACTTACTTTTTGGGTTGTTTTCTCCCAGGCCCCAGTATCCTCCTACACAAAGCATCAGCATCACATTGAAGCTGCACGCCATGGGGGAGAGCCACACTTATCTCGTCCAGCACATGCGAAAGTGTCCATGCCAATGTCACATTAGTGCCCTCTGCCCACAGTTTCCCTTTCTCTTGCAGCCTAAATGATTGTCATAATCTCCCACATGTCGGCTCCCATTGTAGGTGCCAAACCCCGGATTAGAAATCTTCGCTCCATCTGTTATTTTTTAAGGCGCGTTGGCATCGGAAATCCAGCCATGTTCTTCTGTATTAATGGCCATTGACATCACTGACAAATTTGTTCAGGGGCGACACCTCGAGGTGGTGTGCCCATAGTCTGGTCCGCAGATGTGTGTGGCCACAAATAATCTTACATTTTTACATCAGTTTTTTCGTCTCTTGCAGTCATGTGAAATTTCTGTTCGAGAAGTTGTGAACTAAATTGATAATGTAGCATTTTCAATATATAGACCAACGAGTTATTGTAAAATTTCCAAATTGAAAACTGAGTTATTTAGAGATTCTCTACTCAATCAGCCAACACATTACAACATTTTGCTTCTGCCGCAATAGTTCTGACCCATCGCAGTCTGAACTCCTTCAAGGAGTCCGGTGGTATCAAGAAATTTGTTTTCCATGATTCCTAAAAAAAAGCCCTTGGGGCCAGGGCAGGGGTGACTAGAAGAAATTACCGGTTCCGGTGTCTTCGGCACAACTTGGTTGGCAGTGACAAAGGTCACAGGACCCTGTGCTGGACAAACGGTGGCACCTGAGATGTTATTAGTGACATAAGAGGAAGTGATGTTCCAAGGAAACCACCTATTGCCCAAAGCAGGACACTTGACTAGAAGAACTACACTGGACCCAGGAGCTTGTAGTAGGCCTTGTTTTTTTATTGGTTACCCTTCTTCTTCCCCTTAGATTGTGACCTTCATAGGTTGAACTTATTTTTTTTCAACACATCCCACAGATGCATGTGATTAAGATTTGGTAAATTGTGGCCCAGGTCATCACCTTGGTCTTCTTCATGTTCCTTAGACCATTCCTGTGCAATTTCTGCAGGGTGGTTGGGGAATCAACTTGCTAAAAGAGCCAACTTGTATTATAATGGGCAACAAACGCATTTAAGGGGGTACTTGTGTAGATAAATGGTATTAGTTACATCAGTTAGTTGCTAGGACCCATGCTTTCTCTGTAGACCATTGCCTAGAGCAGTGGTGGTGAACCTATGGAACTCCGAACCATCACCGGAGCACAGAGTTTGCCAGACAGGATTCAAGGCCTCTTGCAGTCCCAGGCAGCCCAGGACCCTGGAAGGAAACTACAATGATAATCCAAAACTTCTTCTCCTTCTATCTACTGTATTGGTGTCCTCAGGTGCCTTTGCAATTTAAACCTGTGACAGAGCAAGGGGTAATAAGTTACTGCTTTAATGTTGCATTGGTACTTTGCTAAAAATAGGTGGGTTTTGGTTGTAGTTTGGTCTAAAAGGTTTGCCAGACGGGCAACTCTTTACTCCTTACCCTCAACAAGGAGCCTTGGGTGGCCATGATCCTATCATCACTTCTTCAGTTGTTCTTCCATGAACTGATCAACGTCGTTTTCTAGGAACCTTTCATTAATCTAGAATATCTGATAATCCTGCACCCATCACGTCCCTTTAAGGCTGTAGGATAAGCTAACATGCTTGGTTAGGCACGAGTACCAGTCATTAAAAGGTAAAACTGGAAAAAGCAGGGGCAGGCGTTTAATAAAAAAAACATTTGGTGGAGTTACCTGCTTTGACTTCCTGTTCCTGTGGTGCAGCTCCCGATCCTGGCTTGGCCAAAGGTCACGTGAGTGCAGCGGCCAATCGACTCCCTCGGACATCATAGAAGCAATGCAAAAATGTGTTTGCACTATGGCCCCAGATCTGCTCTTCTCTTGCAAAAATGTTCCTTGTTACACCCCATCTCTCTCTACACTACCCCGGGGGTTAATATCCGACGTCCAGTCATTACACCCACGGTACATATATAAGACGCCAGTGTTCCTTGAGCAATAAGCAACATTAGAAATCAGCATATTTGCAAGCTGTTGTCTTAAAAAAAATGATGAAACAGATGTTTACCCTCCAGCAGCGTTAGACCTCTGATCTGATTTTAGATTACAGATGGAATTGAATTAATTCATAGCAATCCCGGTAAAGTCGAGGGTATGGCGCGGAATGCCGGAGCGCTGCTTAAATCGAGTCTACCTGTCTTGACAGCTGTTGAGCAGAAATGAATGATCTCTCATTTTCATGTAAACTAGCCTTTAATGCTGTCATAAACACCATCTTTAACAGGGGCTACAAGACATCTATCATTTTTAACTAAGCTCTGTTCCTCTACTAGACTACCGCTCAACGCTGTGTCCCTGACGTACGAGTCACCGAGAGATCTAGAAAACTAGACTGTGTGCTTAGAGTTTACTGTATTATTTGGATAGTGCTTTTTGTACCATATACAACGCTAGTGAAGGGGCTGCAGGGATCTTTCACTATCTCCATCAATTCCAACTCTTGGTGACTTCCTGTTCCTGTGGCGCAGCTCCCGATCCTGGCTTGGCCAAATGTCACATGAGTGCGGCAGCTAATCGACTCCCTCAGAGAGAAGCAATACAAAAATGTGTTTGCACTATGGCCCCAGATCTTCTCTTCTCTTGCAAAATTTCCCTTATTACACCCCATCTCTCTCTACACTACCCTGGGGGTTAATATCCGACGTCCAGTCATTACACCCACTGTTCATACACCCATCAATTCCAACTCTTGGTGACCTGTAATAGATGCCGTCCCACCGATTTTCACATAGTTGGAATTTTCTCTGTAGCCCCCACCATTCCCAATCAATCAATTAATCATTCTAGTTGGATGTCTACTGTCAGATGGTGGTGCCAGGCTTTCCGATCCAGCCAAGGACCACCCATGAGAGTACAGCTTACCATCATTTAAAGGAAATTTACCACCAAAATCCATCCGGATAAACCGGGGACACTGGTGGGCCCGGTATTTCCTGCACTACTATAGTATGGGAAAGGATCACCATTAATCAGATCTGGATCGCGGATAACAATTAAACCCCTTTAATGTGTTAAGCTGTCAAGTTGTAGAAAATTTACCATCAAAATGAAGGACCACCCATCTGACCGCACAGAAGTCTACCATTAAAGTCAAGCATGATAAACCATGGTTGGACACTTACTCATAGATCCAGGCTCCGTGACTGTGGTCATCTTCTTATATTTGTTATCCGTGGCCTCCTTCCTTCTAAAATCAACTTTTATGATTATGCTAATGAGCCAGCAGGCCTCCCCCTGATCCATTTGCACTTCCTGTAATCTAAGCTTCAGTCAGCACATAGTGTGCACCTGCACACCAACAGCCTGTGTATCTACAGCATGGAGGGGCTCTGATTACAAGCCCATAGCCTTTCTAGCTAATGAGCATATTTTTAAGTTGAATTTAGGAGGAAGGAGGCCATGGTTAATAAATATAAGAAGATACCACAGTCACCGTACCTGGATCTATGAGTAATGTCCCTGGTTTATCAGGATGGATTTTGAAGGTAGATGATATTTTGATGATATCTTAGACACTCTACTATCAGATGGGAGGTCCTGAGCTGAAGCTGAAAATTTCAGCTACACCAAAATCGGCAAAGTGACACCTATTAAAGAACACCAAGCGTTGGAGTTGACGGAGATGGAGAAAGAGGAAACGCGGAACCCCAAAGAGAGCAAAAGATAAAAGAAAGATGCTCCACCCACTGGTTATATACATCACCCGATGGTCAAATCGTCTTCACCAGATTGGCAGATTCCAACTATTTATTGTATTATGATGATGGGTTATCCCTTGCTATAGTAGCTATCCATGGGGCTGGCCATCAGTCCTCTGTCACTAGGATATTGGTGGTTTATCCCTCCAGTATGCCACGTTTGCCACCAAAAAAATGCAATTTTGTAACGGCCTCATCTCTAGGATTTGGCCAACTGCTCAAATCCAAGGGTTCCGGGCACTTGTTTTGGTAACACTGCTCCCTTTGCAACGCTTTTCTCATCCAAGCTATGTACAGGCGGTCCCCTACTTAAGGACACCCGACTTACAGACAACCCATAGTTACAGACGGACCCCTCAGCCCACTGTGACCTCTGGTGAAGCTCTCTGGATGCTTTACTTTATTCCCAGGCTGCAATAATTAGCTGTAAGGTGTCTGTAATGAAGCTTTATTGAGAATCCTTGGTCCCATTACAGCAAAAAATTTTGAAACTCCAATTGTCACTGGGGCAAAACAAAAAAAATTGTCTAGAATTCAATGATAAAATATACAGTTTCGACTTACATACAAATTCAACTTAAGAACAAACCTCCAGACCCTATCTTGTATGTAACCCGGGGACTGCCTGTACTTGGCTTCATCAGTTGGGTTGGAATTTGCCCTGAAGGCCTAAAAAGGCCCCTTACGTGGAGTAAATTGGTGCAGTTTCTACCCTCCTAACGTATTGCTCGATCTTGTATATAATTAGACCTAGCTTTTGTGGCTCATTGTTCCCCCTCCCTTCTCCGTAGACTTCTATGTAATCTTCATCCCCCTTTTTTTTTACTTGTTGTTGTTTAATCATTACTTTTTATCTTTCCAGGTTTAATAGGTGAAAATGCACAACCTATCCCAGATACTAATATCGGAAACCGAATGCTCCAGAGTATGGGCTGGACGCCCGGCACGGGACTAGGACCAGATGGAAAGGGAATTTCCGAGCCTATAAGAGCCCTCCAGAGACCTAAAGGACTGGGGCTTGGATTTAGCTGATGTGATCCCCCTCCGAGACGTCTCCTAAGGCCTCGCGTTGGGAAAGGAATTGTGTGTATTTTATAACGTCTTCAGTAAATATTCTTTATAAGAAAACGTTTATTTGCTGCAACGGGAAGAATTCCGACTCTCGTTCTCCCAGCAGTGACCACCGCCCCGGTGCATTATGGATCTCACATATATATATATATATACTGCCTTTACTTGTATGTGACAACCTGGGGAGTTTTTAATACTGTGTATGATACTGTAGATCTTAGATTATAGAATCTTGACATTCCTAGTGGAACTACCCAATTGTCAACCCAATCCCATAAATCAATTAAATGTGGATCACCAACATTTATGAAGTCGGGTTTCCACCTCTGGAACATCTACGGACAAAGAAACGTGACCAGTAACTGCCATTTTAGTATCACCTGTAGGTAACTAATGGGCAAGTCAGCGTACGACCCATTAAATGGCCTTACATATGAGAACCAATGGGTTTATTGGATAATTTATGGCCTTGTGGTCAAGGCTCTTTAAAGGGTCAGATGTTGACTACCAGGTATGAAACCTGTTTGTCTTTCAGAAGAAGAGCTTATTTGCATACCGTTTCCCAGAAAGCATTGCCCACAGTTAGATCTCCGCATGGAAGACCAGTATCCACTAGAACTACCTCTATTACTTAGTCTAATTCAGATTCCAGGGCTTATTCTGTCCTGTGTGGGAGTAAGTTTGCCTCCTTGGGGTCTAATGGATAAGGCGTCTGACTTCGGATCAGAAGATTGAGGGTTCGAGTCGCTTTGTGGTCGATGAGTTGATAGAGCGCTGTCTAAGTGCTATCCCTGGGGTCTACATATGTTGAAGGAGCCCTGGGTGTGAGAATTGACACAGTTAGTCACACTAAGTGTATGGAGGGATTTTGGGAGGTAGAACCCTCAGCCGTACGACCCCAACCTTCCTCTGCTTTCCTTATATTTCAAACTGCTGAACTTTTTGGCTAATGCTGTAATTTTTTGCATTGCAGATCAGAACAACCTTGTACAAATCATCCCCAACGACGAAAGAAACTATCCAAACCAATGACACCCTCAGTGTTCCAAATTTAGACCAATCACAGCCCGAAACCCTTTGTAAATAGAAATCTTATGTTCCCCAAATTCTTTTCTTCTTTCTCTGTTTTTCACCGATTTTTAAAAAAGTATTGAATTCTGCCAAACAGAAGGGACCGACAGTATTCAGATGACGTCCAAACTAGAACGTGGGGATAAAAACTGGACCAGGAAATCTTGTTATCGGATTGGTTGCAGTGTTTTAATAAGGCCTTATGATGTTTTTAACATGGCATATTATATATATATAATATATGATTTTAATGTAAAGCTTTATTCTTGGCCCAATTTAAATCGAAGCTCAATAGGGTCAGGTTATGGCTATTTTCCCTAAGGTGCAGCTGGAATCACTCCCTATAAATGCTGGAATATTTTTAATAGACCTGCAGGGAATGTAAGTTCCTGCAGGTGGTTCTGAGATGCTCATGCACTGTTTATGCAGCCTGCTCTCACCCCCTAGGCTCATAATATGTCCCTATGCTGCTGGGGTTAAGGGCTCCATGAAAGTGAGTCAAGAGTCTTCCAGCCGAAAGAGGTTGAGACTCTGTGGGCAAGAAGGGGTTGAAACTCTAGGCAGGAAGGGGTGTGGGCACTCTGTCGGCAGGAAGGTGTGTGGACATTCTGTCGGCAGGAAGGTATGTGGACATTCTGTCGGCAGGAAGGTGTGTGGACATTCTGTCGGCAGGAAGGGGTGTGGACACTCTGTCGGCAGGAAGGGGTGTGGACATTCTGTCGGCAGGAAGGGGTGTGGACATTCTGTCAGCAGGAAGGGGTTTTGATCACTCTGTCGGCAGGAAGGGGTGTGGACACTCTGTCGGCAGGAAGGGGTTGAGGCTCTTCCTTCAGGCTGGGAGGGGTTGAGGCTCTTCCTTCAGGCCGGGAGGGGTTGAGGCTCTTCCTTCAGGCCGGGAGGGGTTGAGGCTCTGTGGGCAGGAAGGGTTGGAGACTATGTCAGCCGGAAGGGGTTGAGGCTCTTCCTTCAGGCCGGGAGGGGTTGAGGCTCTTCCTTCAGGCCGGGAGGGGTTGAGGCTCTTCCTTCAGGCCGGGAGGGGTTGAGGCTCTTCCTTCAGGCCGGGAGGGGTTGAGGCTCTTCCTTCAGGCCGGGAGGGGTTGAGGCTCTTCCTTCAGGCCGGGAGGGGTTGAGGCTCTTCCTTCAGGCCGGGAGGGGTTGAGGCTCTTCCTTCAGGCCGGGAGGGGTTGAGGCTCTGTAGGCAGGAAGGGTTGGAGACTATGTCAGGCGGAAGGGGTTGAGGCTCTGTGGGCAGGAAGGGTTGGAGACTATGTCAGGCGGAAGGGGTTGAGGCTCTGTGGACAGGAAGGGGTGGAAACTAGGAAGGAAGAGGTGGAGGCTCTGTCAGCAGGAAGGTGTTGAGTCTTTTCAGGCTGAAAGGGGTCAAGGCTCTTCCCCAGTGGCTATCATGTGCCATGATCTGGTCGGAAAAAGACCGGACTCCTCCTCGGCAGAATAAGCCTTTCAATTTCTGCCAAACTCTGTGCCATAGTAGATCAAAGACCCCAGCAGCACAAGGACTTGCTGCTTATACGGTGGGGTTTCCTTCAAAGTGTCTCTAAACTTCCCTTTAAGGCGACCCAACGTATTGTGTGAGACAACTACGAGGAGTAAGCAATTCTCCTGACAGTCGTCGCTACATTGGTCATATTGATATTGTGTGTTTTTACAAAATGTATAATATCCGTTTCCTATTTTAATATTGGAAGGATCATCATGTGTTATGTCATTTATCACTGAGCAAAGACCCAATAAATCAAGACAAGTTATAGATCAATCAGAAATCAGTTAGGGTTTAGGATTTGGGCAATGTTACGGCTGGAGTCAGTATTCTAGTTAAAGGGGTTTATCCAAAAATAAATAAAATAGAAAATTATATATTAACAACATGTCCTGTTCAGGCCTCAGACTTCAGGTGGGAAGAGGATACAGGAAAACATGGACTTTAGTATTGGTTTCCCACAATACACTGGGACTGAGCACCAATCTAATGCAGAACCACCTTCATCAGGCCCGCCCCTGAGGATCCGGTCTATGATCATCAAGAAATTGAACCACATCCTACAAATGGTTTCGCTTCTGTTGCGATGTTACGACCAGTCCTCGTATACCAGAAGCCCCCAACCAACGCGGGAATGGCCCGAAACCGTCAACTGCCAAACTAGAACAATCGAGTCCTGGAAGCCCTCAACATCACTGAAGGGTGGAGAATTTTAAGTTAGTTTTTATGTTAATTTCAATCCTAAAGTTTTATTTCCGAAATCTTCTATGGACCTGGGGTCTTGCCGATAAGTTCCGATGTTGGATCGTCGTTGTGTCCTCTCGCTCCATGAGGGTTCTTATTGATTTTGGGCTTGTTATGCGGGACATGAAGGTTATGCTTGTAAAATCTATATAAAAGCATAATAAAAAAAAATATACTGTTTCTATTTAGTTTGATTGTTTCCTGTTAATGGTATGTATCAGTAACCATGTACTACAGTCAGTCTTGGGTATTGCCCCTGGAGAGATGTGTAATCATAACGCTGTGTATGTTGTTAGTATCAGCAGGACTGTGAATTATAGATTTATATCCTATGTTTGTACTGGGGGCATCTCCTCGCACAGCTGTTCTCTCCGCAGCCAGTGTTGAGTATTGTCCCTGGTGATCTACGTTATCCTTGTCGGACTGGCCCACTATAGCATCAGAGAATCCTTTGGTGGGTCCAACGCTTTTATAATGGGCCTCAAGGATCCAACAGAACACAAATTCAATTTGAAGTGTATGACCGCACATAAATCTACCACTAAAGTCAAGCATGAGAAACCAGGGACATTACTCATAGATCCAGGCACCGGGACTGTGGTATCTTCTTATATTTGTTATCCATGGACTCCTGCCTTCTAAAAGCAACTTTTAAAACTATGCTAATAAACCTGAATAGCTATGGGCGTATTAAAGAAGGCCTCTGTGCTCTGGCTTCACATGCTGTTGTTACACTGTGCAACAGCACGTCACAGTCTCACCTTCACAGTGTGACAGTCTGTGAATCTGCAACAGGGAGGGGCTCCGATAACAAGCCCGTAGCCCTTGTAGTTCATTAGCATAATTATGAAGAGCTCTGGGGGGGTTTACTGTGGCCCCTGTTTTTTTAATACTTGATTGTGATTATATATTTTCCTTAAAGGGGTTTTCCATGTAGAAAAACGTAGACACACATATGCCCTCCTCCATTTCCCAGTTACTGTATCGTGGTCTCCATGGGCAAGCAAAAGTGTATTCCCCAGAAAATGGAAGTCACATGTCCATGGAGGCTACACGGGAGCGGTAAGAATGTTATTTTTTTCGTGCCCTGTTTCCTACATCTCCAAAAATAAATATAAAAATTATACTAAAAAATTACCAATAAAACGTCTAAAATAAATCCAAATATTTACTATGAATAAACTTCAAAACAATATATTCACAATAAATACAACAACTGTAAATATAAACAATTAAGATGAATGTAGGTAAATGTCATGTCGAGCCTCTCATCCTGATGGACCCTTCTGGAACCTTCTGTATCGGTAAGAGCCGTGGTGACAGATCTGTATTACAGCAGATTCTTCAGGGGGGGGAGGGGAAAAAAACAAAAATTGACGAGTTTGTCTGGCGGTGTCATCTGCTCCTTTTTAGCAGCTCTGGAGGTCCTGGCCCCATTATAGATGATTTAGAAATTGAAGCGAGCTCAGATCATGTGTATGACTTGAAAGCCTTAGTTAGTGGACCTCATCTGCATTCCAGTTTTCACTTACACGCAGACATTGGGAGGCCCCCGTAGCCACGAGATGAGAAGGCTCTGACACCGGCTTGATTTGCTGAGAGAGAGAATAAATGGGTTTTTCAAAAGATGAGGAAATATTCCCATTACCGGCCAATTTACAGCATTTTATCTGTTCTCCAAACATGTCACTTCTGCTATTGTTGTCTGGTAATTACCCGGAGAGACAGGACGGAGAAACAAAGTCCGGATACATATTCCGATAGATGGCGGGAAGAGCCGACGCATAATCCTGATGAAGGCGCGTTTTAGGGACGCAAGGCGCGTTATGATTGTGAATAGGTGGCGCACGCTGGTAAATAGGATCCCGCTCAATCCGATTACCTCCGACTAATTAAGTATTGTCCATGGAGTTTCCTGACGTCGGAGGACGGAGTCTGGTTTTTTTATAGGATGGGATAAAAGTGCACGGATTTTACTGAGGGTTTTGTTCATATCTTAAAATTGTCCAAAGGAGTCGCAGCTAGGAAAGGGAATAACAACTTCCACCAAACATAAGAATCGGGGAGCCGTTCCCGCTAATTGAACAAGCACAAGCCGGAGCGGATAGGACCGCCATGGGCTCTGGGCGGGATGAATATTATAGCCCCTACAAGTCTGGAATCACTTCCTACATGTGGAACTAGAATTGGCTTCTTAGGGAATGGAGGATGCGTCCCTTCTGGCTGATTTCAATCTGTGGTTTCAGGACCTTTGGAGGACCTACAAAGGTCCTGAAATGGCTCTTGTGTATTGAGAGCAGGAACAGGTGTACGAGGATTTCATGGGTGTAGGACCTTCTTAGTATAAAATTTGGTGTTTTTGGTGGCCACCCAAACCACCTATATTATAATCCACTATTGAGCACGGCTTGTGCTACATTCAATATTATGGAAGTGTCGGAATTTGTTGCGCACAGTGCTTGGTTAAGCACCCACATTCGATCGGGTGGGTATTTATCTGTACTTGTACGACAGCCCTGAAATAGGTGCTAATTGCAAACGGTCAGAAATTCCATGTATTTTCCCCTATACACCACCTCTAACCTGAGTGGGCATGGAAGAGTTTGAAGGGGGTGCAACTGGCAGTGGAGTGGGCCGCTGCGGGGTGACCCTGCCACACCCTTGTGCACTGGCTAGAACTTTTGACTAGGGATGACCGGACACATTGCAATTTGGATTCTACTCATCACAAATTTTAAAAACCTGTTCGGGTACCAAACCCAGACCCCAATCAGTAACACCGATTGCGGGTAATAACCACCCGTGATCACTAACGGCACCAATTGCAGACATTAACCGCAGGGGAAAGTAGGCCCGAACCCATCCCTGAACTTCTATCATACAACTGCACACATGAGAGACCCGTAGATGGAGCGCTGAGCTCAGCAAATTCTGCCATTCCCATAGTATTCAATGGAGCGGTACAGGACCCCGGTTCTCATGATCCATAGGAGTTCCTGCATTCAAACGTCCACCAATTAGATGGGGGATAACAATAATAATTGCTACAACTAGTTTATGAGGGATAATATCAAATTGGAGGCATCGGGCACCTGGTATCACCACCAATCAGTAAGAAGAGACCGTGGCATTCAGATGAACACACTGGCTTCTTTACAGTCTACCAAGCACAGCGCCATTATGTGGTATAGTGGTCTTGCACGGTATTGCAGCTCACTTAAATGGGATTGACTTACAAGCTGATCATTTGACAGATGGATGATACATCATAGACCTGCCAAACCTGAGGAGCTATCGCTAGATTGCTGCTTCTAAGAGTCCGACTCCTGGTATTGAAATACCCCTTTAAGACTTCTCTGGTGGCCTAATGTGAAGGAGGGTTTATATACTTCAGTATAAAGTTCCACATCTGCGGTAGAAGAGATTCACGAGTTTAGGTGTTTCCCAGTATAGTGATAGTGATGAGCTCTCCGTACTGTAGCCCCTCAGATTGTGGGGAGTCATCTAATCCTGGCGGCCTCTGAATCCACAAAGAGAACGGAGCCAGAAACATCTCTATTCTTGTGTAGTGGCCAAGATGTGTTACTGCACCTCAACATCCTTGCAGTATAATGACCCAATTGAACAGAAGGTTGGATCTCTGCAATTTTGTATTGTTGTTCTACCATTAATATCAAGAAACTGGAGAACCGCTTTAATGTCAGATGGTCTGGCAGATTATGCATCTCCTCAGGCTTTAGCGATGTGTCCGGGCCATAATGGTAATCAGATTTCTATATTCATGGTTGGGGGGCACAGTTCTATCTATGGTCTATAGGTCTCGGGTCTACATGCCCAGAGCCCCCTTTGTATGGCAGTCATAGCTTCAGACTTCAGCCTTCCTTACATAAAACTGTGCTGCAGTAACCTGACACAGCCACTACACTGTCCATGGAGCTGTTCTTCTGGCTCGGTTCTTTGTGTTAGTTCCAGCACCAGTTCAAGTTCAAACCTCATGGATAACGAATATAAGAAGATTACCCCAGTCCCGGTGCCTGGGTCTATGAGTAATGTCCCTGGTTTATCAGGATGGATCTTGATGGTAGATTTCAGCCATCACAGATTGAGAGGTGTAGTCCTAGAGTTTTGGGATCCATCATCGGCAGGAGGTCGGCTGTCGGGTGGTAAGTCTTGGGCTGCAACTCAGTGTCTTCAGATCCAGATAGAGCTGGATGTAATGGTGATGCAAAGAGCCTTTGGCTATTGAGGCTCTTCCGCAGCTGTGTGTGGCACAGGTTGGCCATGATGATGATGATGATGTCATCCCGCCTGTTTGCTATAGAACCGCCCAAATCAGCAGCAGGAAAGAGTAGGATAATCCTTTATTAGTCCCACAGTGGGGAAATTCACAAGTAAAGGTTGTATGGGGGTATCAGGAATAGGTGAGGATGCAAAAAGGCTACAACACAGTTCTGTTTATCCAAAATTTGTCGATAAAGCATATTTGAAACAAAAAAAAATGGGAATTCTAAATTGGGAATAAATCGGGAACCAACAGAAAGTGGAATAATTAGTAACCGGCTACGGAAAATACGGCATTATACTACTGTAGGTGGTGGCACGGGAAGGGAGCACGATAGTGGGGGCCATGTAGAATACTTTTTGGGCACCCTAGTGGGTGGGATTCAGGACAAGTAAAGGGCGGGGCTTGTGAGCGGGGAACATTTTCCAACACGCAATGTGCCCCTCATTCCGAGTCCCGAATGTTGTGAAGTTTGCATATATTTGCATATATTAGCATATATCTGTAATGTAACGCCTCTAGTGCTGTGGGAGCCATAACGGAGCATCACCGCAGTCATAGAGTATAACAAGCAATCGTAGACAGCGGCCGTGATTGTGCAGAGTTAATAGCAGTCCTACTTGGGAATAATCCTAATATATATGTCTTCTCTGTTCTAGAGATAAGGACATTTGGGTAATCTCCCGATCCGGCTGCCCTGTTTATGATTCCCGTCCATGTCTTATCTGTAGATTCAGCGCTGACATATTTTGAGTGCTTTCTCCCTTCCCCTATATACACAGTGACATTTGTAGAAATATTCTAACACTCACTGTAATTTATCATCACTATCAGCATCAAACCTTATATTTATAGGGGAAAAAAATAAAAAATCCTGTCCTAAATGTGACAGTAATCTAAATAACCATTTCTCAGCTGTATCTGGCTGCGCGCGGCTCGCTGACATCTTCTCGATACATTGTGGAAATGAAATCCGTCAGGTCTCCGTCTGCCCGATACTTTCTGGGAATAAGCGTGACATTAATACAGGAACGGCCTGAAACTACATTAGCCGCTTAACCCGTGAGGACGCCGTTTTCGCCGAGGCCGTGTTCCCCGATTTTCCATGCGCTTGGGTCTGTTTAGATCTAGACTAAATCAAAATGCTAATTTCTAATTTCCTGCCGTGTAAAAGGTCCTGTAATCCGGCATCGACGGAACCAGCGCCATGCAGAATAGAGGATATTCAGATATAGGATTTGTTATACGACTAAACTCAGGTGGTCGTAGTGTTCGGAAATGACTGTTGTTGTTGAGTCCTATACATGCAGTCCCCGGGTTACATACTAGATAGGCTCCATAGGTTTGTTCTTAAGTTGAATTTGTATGTACCGTATTTTTCGGACTATAAGGCGCACCTTATAGACCAGTGCGCCTTATATATGAACCGTACTTACAGACAGCAGCTGCCTTGTACTGTGCACAGGTCTGCCACCTGCTGGTCATTCATCCTTATAATTAGGTGCGCCTTATAGTCCAGTGCGCCTTATATATGAACCATACTTACAGACAGCAGCTGGCTTGAACTGTGCACAGGTCTGCCACCTGCTGGTCACTCATCCTTATAATTAGGTGCGCCTTATAATCCAGTGTGCCTTTATATATGAACCGTACTTACAGCTAACAGCTGCCTTGAGCTGTGCACAGGTCTGCCACCTGCTGGTCATTCATCCCTATAATCAGGTGCGCCTTATAGTCCAGTGCGCCTTATATATGAACCATACTTACAGACAACAGCTGCCTTGTACTGTGCACAGGTCTGCCACCTGCTGGTCATTCATCCATATAATTAGGTGTGCCTTATAGTCCAGTGCGCCTTATATATGAAACATACTTACAGACAGCAGCTGGCTTGAACTGTGCACAGGTCTGCCACCTGCTGGTCACTCATCCTTATAATTAGGTGCGCCTTATAATCCAGTGCGCCTTTATATATGAACCGTACTTACAGACAACAGCTGCCTTGAGCTGTGCACAGGTCTGCCACCTGCTGGTCATTCATCCTTATAATCAGGTGCGCCTTATAATCCGGTGCGCCTTATATATGAACCTGGACATTTTAGAAGGCATTTATTAATGGTGCGCCTTATAGTGCAATTTTATGATTGTAGATCCAGACAAAAATTTTTTTTGCCCCAGTGACAATTGGAGATTCAACATTTTTTTGTTGTAATTGGACCAAGGATTATCAATAAAGCTTCATTACAGACACCTTACAGCTGATCATTGCAGTCTGGGACTATAGTAACATCCAAAGAGGTCACCAGAGGTCACAGTGGGCAGAGGGGTCTGTCTGTAACTATGGGTTGTCTGTAAGTCGGGTGTCCTTATGTAGGGGACCGCCTGTATTTGGCACTAAATTTCATACTTGCTGCATCTTGGAGGCAAAAGACACCAAAAGCCTATAAAGACCTTCTTCTACCCAAAGGTATTGGTTAGATAGCTTGAGTAAGGTGAACTAAAACTAGAAGGATTAGTGGTTGGGATGAGTCCGATGCTTGGGAAGATTCTGTTTGATTTATGGGCCACTTGGAGCATGGCCTTGATGCTATGGATTGCTGGGAATTTCGTGTTTTGGTATATTTATGCAAGGATTTGGGTGCACGGAGCAGCAGAGACATGGATTGGTTGTTTAGCTATTGGGGCTTATTTACTAAGGGTCCGCGGCTGCACTTTCGTCGGATTTTCCGCCGTTTTCAGGGATTGCACGACTGTGACAGGTATTTAACTGGGGATTGTGTCGCACGTGATCGGACCGATGGGGGGGCGGGCCGTTGGACGATCTGACGGATTCGGACTGAGCGCAGGATTTAACATTCAAATTGTGCCGCATACAATGCACTTACATGCTCCAAGAAGAAGAAGGTGAACTCTGGGGACCTGAGCGGGGAAGCGACACATGCAGGATATCGGGCGCACGATCTTAGTGAATCGCGGCACAGTGCATTGCGGTTGAACGATGCACTTTCGGGGGACGCGCAGGACGGGTAAGTAAATGTGCCCCATTGTGTGGCTTTAGTAGGTTGGTCAACAATTTAAAGAGTTAATACCTGCATTGGTGCCAGAGTGGACCACATGGGATCTTTGCATTTGCTATAGCCCGTGACCGTGAGTCGCTGGTAAAGTCCAATTTTACACAAGGCAGGACATGGCGTAGAATTGTCCAAAAGCCCAGCTGCAGCGTCCTGATGTATCCGGAGAGTAGGGCTTTCATTATATGTCACCACACAAGGCACCGGCATATAATAAATGTCCCCTATTGACTAGCAAATATGATAGGAATCTTATATTATGCTATATCCATATGAAAGACCTCTTACATTTCGGTAACAGCTTCTCCAAAAAGGAGACATTGCTTTCAGATCCTCGGAATCGGATTTACATAAACAATCATTGTATCCCACCACATTCCACACAATATTTTTGGAATGCAAATCTCTTATCAGAGAAGTTTGATGACAAACGTTGGAATCAGAAAGAAGCTTTTCATGATTTGGTTGTATTACAATTGGAGTGCGGACAGAGCTCCCAGCGGCGCCGAGCCTCGGGCTATAGATACAATGTAGTAATGACTATCCTTTCTTTCCTCTGAAGCTAATTATGGCATAATTAATAACTAATAGAAGCCGCCATCTCAAAGCGCTCAGATGCAGCCCCTATTTGCGATGATGTCATCTTCCATCTAGAAACTTCAAGACCTGCATAGTGGGACCTCATAGATGGGACATAGACCTGTTGCGTCTTCTTAATCCAGTATGTGATTGCAACTGCTGCCTCTCAAAAACTCCTGGTTATGTAAGGCTAAAGACCCTGATATTGCAGGACACCTGTTTCAGGCTTCTGGGGTAGTGAACCCCCTGGACTACCGCGGAGGATGACACAAGCCGTCACCTGCGACCGGAATCTAAGTGGCACCCGATTTTCACCAGAGCCCGCCGCAAAGTGGGTTGGAATTGCTGCAGGTCGTTCCACAGGTGTGACTTTTCCGTGGTGGTAGCCAAGGTAGAGGTACACAATGGCAGGCAATCTCGTGGTCGAGGACAGGCAGTAGGTCAATGAAGACGGCAACGGTTCTAGGTCAGGGATGGAGCAAGAGGTCAAGAACAGGTCCGGGGTCACAACAGGAGGTCAACACAGAGGAAACAATCACGGAGGGAAGCTTTCTCGATGATCCGTCGGAGAATGCTGGTAGCAGCCAGCCTTTATGGAAACCGGGACGGGAGCAGGAACACGGAGATGTAAGCCATGCACAATAATGCACAATGAATATTGAGACTGACTAAATGGTGGCCTTCAAAAGCTAGGTGCTAAACATTCATCTGCCATCCATTACTTCCAGGCCCTCACATTGCCCCCACATGAGTACATAAAAGGAGTGAGGTAAGTTATTGCCAGGAGTCTTGTGTTGGTTTTTCTACCCAAAGAACTCAAGTACTGAAATTTAGTATCTAGATGATATAACAAGATTCCCGTAGATGGTCAACCTGAAGACCAGATTTCTTCTTTGTGAAGTTACTGGTTTCACTAATATCCTTAGGGATGGTTCAAAACTTAATAAAGGACTGGACATTGACTAATGGGGTAGTTACCTTCAATAGGTGGAACTTAAGAAAAAGCTTTACTCCATCTGATTGGGAACTAACTCTTTCTAAAGTGTTATGGGAATATAATGGGGCAGATTTACTTACCCGGCCCATTCGCGATCCAGCGGCGCGTTCTCTGCGCTGGATTCGGGTCCGGCCGGGATTCATTCAGGTAGTTCCTCCGACGTCCACCAGGTGGCGCTGCTGCGCTGAAGATCATCGGAACGCACTGGAATACACCGGCCTATCCTGGATGAAGGTAAGTGCAAGCTCCGCGACACATTTTTGTTTTTTAAATGCAGAGGTTTTTCCGAATCCATCGGGTTTCTGTTGGGCCACGCCCCCCGATTTCCGTTGCGTGCATGCCAGCGCCGATGCGCCACAATCCGTTCGCGTGCGCCAAAATCCCCGGGCAATTCAGGGGAAATCGGCTCAAATCGGAAATATTCGGGTAACATGTCGGGAAAATGCGAATCGGGCCCTTAGTAAATGACCCCCAATGAGTCTAATAGTGAAGTGACTACCTTAAGAAGATCACTATGGGTCTAAAACAAGGTCTGATCATCGAAAAACTAATATGGAGGTTGTCACTATGGGCTACATGAATCTGACTTTGTGACCCCTACTTTGAGGATGGCACTATGGGCCAATATACCATAAAAATAACTGTGAGACTATGGCACTATGAACCTACATTGAGTCTAGTACGGCAAAGACTTCTATAAGGTCCTATTGGCCTAAACATCTAGTAATGTGAAGACTTCTAAGAGGCTGATTGATAGATTCGATACTGTAGAGATTACTGTAAGGCTTCTCTAAGCACTTCGTAATTTTCATATTGTCAAGATGCTAGAATGTTGTCACTATTGGCTTACATCGAGTCTTACTTTGCGAAGATTGCGATGGGCCATCCATTGGTCTGCTACTGTAAAGAAGGCTCTGCGGCAGGTACTTTGAGTGTACGATGATTTTGAGAGTGGAATTTTAGTCCTAGCATGATAGAGCATCGGCCCTACAAGGCTGGTCGTATTCATTTGTCCTATCTTTATTACAATGAAGTAGAAGAGCTCACCCTATTTGAAGGAAACCCAAATACCAATGGAGAAAAAGCCCTCAAAGATGTCCTGAGCCCTCGGGTTCACTATAGGATTCAAGCCGTGGTGATTCAACTTGTTATTGTAAAACATAGCAGAACGCATTTTAGGGTACAACTTGCCCCTTCGTCAGGTCTACAAAACATATATATTCATTTATGGACCTGATGAAGGGGCAAGTCCTGCCTGAAACATATTTTACTATGATTTACAATAAAAAGTTCAATGAACTGAACCCGAGCAGCATGGCATCTATGAGGGCTTTCTAGCCAATGGTATTTAGCTTTGTCCTATCTGGGTACCCAGACACCCATCACCGTAGCAGCCCGTCGACTTATCGTTTGTACACTAGGGGTTGTGTACAACCTGACCAGGTGAGAGAACATCTAATATTTTACTCTTTTTCACAATTATCTCCATGTTTTTCAAAGAAGCTTCAGCACTATGAGCGCTCCTCACCCCGTTTTCCTTCCTAATGTTTTCTACTTGAAGGAAAGGATTCATCATCCCTCCAGGCACCTCAAAGGGTCCAGTTGCTCGTTAAGTGCCCCTTTCTTCGTCTCCTTGGCCAAAGTGTACCATAGGTTGCCCATTTTTTTTTTTGGTCTGGTAAAGAGTTATCTCCAAGAGATATTCATATATCATACAAGGCGGCTCTTACTCTAGAGGACTCAAAACATCTGTATATCAAATAGACAGGGTCGGTTCCAGGTTTCATTAGGCCCCTGGGCGACAGAGACTCAATAGGCCCCTTTGCAGTGAACTCACATTGCGGCATGAAAAATTCCGAAACTAAAACTACTCTTGTCTCCTGTTCCCTACCCCTCTCATAGTTATTTTATATACAGTCCCCTCACCCCCAATTCATTCCTGCCCAGCACTTGCCCAGGTATGCCCAGTACTGGTACCGGCCCTGCCGATAGAGGACCATACAATCATACATTTATTCCACCAGTATAATACATACATCTCCAGTGTTTATGTTGAAGCTAAGAAACCCCGAATAACCCGGAATACTACATGGACTCGGATGATACTTTTGTGTCAGGTTCACTTTAAGCCAAAAGGTTAAGGTTTGCTATTAATTACAGCGAGTAGATAAATATCCATTTTCCATAGTGATTTATGGCCTCTTCTTATTTGGTCGGGGCACGGCTAATCACACATTCAAGGTAAGTCCATATTCTATGTTAATGTTTCTATTATTTTAATATCCCCGCTTTCCTCATTCAAAGTCGGAGAGATTATTGTTAGTGCCAACTCATTTGATTTATCATTTACAGAAAGCACTTGTTCAAAAAGTCACCGGGAGATATTAAATGATGATTGCTTGCGATGAATTTCTCCTCAACATCTGCAAAGCCAATTTTAGTTTTTTTCTGCTTCCACTTAGCCCGTAAATGAGAGATCTTTAGCATTCATAAATAGGATACATGAGACTCCGCTCACTGGAAACCAACCGAAAATTTAGGGCTATTTTTTTTTTGCAAAAATTGTCACGTAAACCGGTACCGGGCCCCCGCTGAATTATGTGAAGCTTGGCGCAGGGGCACATGGGTTTCTAATGAACTCCAACTCCTGACCTTTATGTCAAGGGCATTGTCCATTTTCAAGTCAAATTATGTTTTTATTTTTATGATTATTTTTGAATGTGGTGGCGCCGGTGAGATGCATATTACGTCTCCGAAGCCGCCGCAACTAATGTCAGCAAATGTGTGGAAATAAAAGATTTATGAATATATTTACTTCCGATTTTTTAGAAACTCCATCATCTCACCTGCGAAAGTTGACTTCATCAGAAATGAATTTATTTCCTAAAGTCTAAGATGAGAAAAAAATCTTTTGGTGGATTCTCACTGACTTGGTCCCCATGCCCACATTGGCCCTTTAGAATACTATATCTCCAACATGAGTCCAACATGAAGATATTTTACCCCAAATAATATCCAGTACCACATATTTTGAAGGTTGACTTTGTAAGCCAAAGCCCCACCCGTGACAGAGGAATCTCCCCCAAATGGTGAATGCAACGCTTTGTAGACAACTACATTGAGACTCTTGCCCAGAATAGGATACTAAATGTCGACAATTATCCTTTCAGTGGCTAAGGTTCCTCTTTGTGGAGACCACCAACAAGCATAGGAAGTTCTTTCCATGGAAAACGGTGAAAATTGGATATTCTCCACGCAATGTAGATATCTACTTTGAAGGTCAATTAAGAGGACTTGAAACATTTAAGCCAAAGCACAAAATTGTAGACCACTGTTTTGAAAGTTCTTCCTCAAAACCAAAAATATAAACCCCTTGATGTAGCTTTCAGAGAGTAAGGCTTGAGAAGTATGGCTACCAACTATGATGGACACTTTCGGAAACAAATTTTCCTGGGAGAACATATGGAAGTTTTCTAAAATCCATCCCACTGACACCACTGAGGTCAAAGCCCTATCTATTTATGAGACTTGAAATGTCATTTGAGGGAAACCAGAACATCTTCTAAAGGGTAGTAAAACATCCTTGTGTAGAGAACACTTTTAGTCTATTTACAATTAATCCAGAATTACGGTAGGTGCTCTATAACTGGGTTATAAGACTTTGAAGTAGCTCTCAGGGGTTACTATTTCTATTTATGGAAACTTTTTTTGGAAACTCTACTACTAGCTATCTTCAACAGGTATAGATATCTTCCTATCATGAAGGTCAAGTCTATGTCTTACCCATGAAGAAGACTTTAAACATGACAAAGGATTTGAACCGGATAGTAACCTCCTCCAAAAAAAGGCCTTTGATGTAGGGGGTACTGTTACTCTAGGTGGAGACCTATTGGAAACAACCCCCACAAAGAAGTCCCTTGATGTAGGGGGTACTGTTAGTCCTTGAGGTGGCCACTTGTTTCAAAGACAGTGCTTCCTTAGAGAACTTCCTTTCACTATGGGTCAGCGTCCTACCCATTAAGAACCACGACTAGGGATTTTAAACAAACTAGAATATCATCTAATTTGTCACCAAGGTACTGGATAGTAGTTGTACCCAGTAACCCATGGACTCAAGACTCTGAGGCCTCAAAGGCCCCACCACCACCAGAGAAGAGACTCCATTACTACATACGGCATGCCTGCCTAAATAAATGGGTTTTAAGCTTTGGGGGTTGAGTATTAGTCTGATAGTCCAGGGTAGAGCATTCCAGAGAATTGGTGCAGCTCAGGAGAAGTCCTGGAGACATAAGTAGGAGGTTCTTATTAAGGAAGAGAGTAATCTAAGATCAGTGGCAGATCGAAGAGCACGGGATGGGGCGATAGACTGGGATGAGGGAGGAGAGATAGGAAGGTGATAAATTATGAAGAGCTTTGTGGATGAGGGGGATTAATTTAAATTGTATTCGGAAGGAGACAAGCAACCAAATATAAATATAAAGACTTGCTTCTGTTTTCAAGTTCTTTTCTAGGTTATTGCGACAGGGATTTATTACCATGACTTATTATTAATAGACATTTTACAATAGAATTATTTTGGAATATTAGGTTTGGTATTGGGGCCGGTAATTATGGGAATGATTCTTAATATATGATGAGGCCCCCGGTGCCATCATTTCTCCAGGTTATAATTTGCTGGGAGTGATGGAGATAGATGTGTGTTCCTCTTTTACGGTTTGTTATGTTCTCATAGACTTTAATTAAATTGAGAAACAAATCAGGGAGAGTACGGGGTGACGTCACGCGGTACTGGATGCCTTGGACCCGCGCGCTACGGAGGAATACAAAGTGATCTGATATTCCAGGCGGAAACTTCCAAAGTCATGGAAATATTGTCACCTGGCAAAGTGACTTCTCTTATGCTACAACCTTTGGTCCTAGAATTTAGAATTTTTGAATTTTTACACTGTTGCAGTTTTTCTAGATCTATTGGTAGGAGACCAGTATGATTGAGGCCTTAGGCACATGGCTAGATTATACCTTCCCAATATGTAGTCGCAATAGAGACCCATAAATTTGCATTGTGTCTTCATGTATCTCTATATATGCTGGATGAGGACCTGTTTAACCCCTAGGTGCAAAATCTTCTGAGGGCCCCCACTAAATGTAGCTCAAACAGTGTTACAAGTTGATATTACAATTATCATTAATATTCTAGACTTTCTCCTACTTAAATGTTAACCTAGCTGCTGGCCTAACTGGCACAGTGGTAGTGGCACTAGTACTGACTCCTACTGGTATTCCTAGTCGCCACACCAGTCCCATGCACCACTGTTTCCCTGAGAGTTCTCTCTCCTCCTTTCACAGATTGGGCCGAGTGATCTGTGAGTATGTAAACCTTACACTAATTGGCTTGAACTTAGCTGTCAATCAGTTAAGCCAATCAGTGTTGGGTACCAAGAGGAGGGGAGGGATCAGTATGGCTTGAGTATGGCTTGCCAGGGACACTCTCATTGACAGATCCAGTGAGTCACCATCACAGCTCTGAGGCAGGCGCATGTGCGATAACTCCCAGACAGTCAGCTCACAGCTGACTGTCAAAGATTGATGGTGGGGGCCCCGGGGCACGCACCCCTAGGGCCCTCCATATAATCCGACCCTGTTCTGGATGTTACATGGCATGCTTCATTGTTGCCTACACCAATAGATGCTATAGTATGGGGGTATTTAGCCCTTAGAAGCTATTTACTGCCTAGATGCCATGCAGAGCAACCTACATCATTCTAGTATAACCTACCTTGAGTAAATCTACATGCTCACATGCTCTGAAATGAGTGGTCTCAGGACAAACAACATTTCTATTTGTTCTGTTGGAAAATATGGATGTCAAAGACCTACCTGGATCTACCTCCATTAACCTTAAAAAAGTTCCACTGTTCATCCACGTATTGCATGGTTACTCCAATGTAACACTACCCTTGCCTCTACTCTACTCAATATGGGCCTCCCTTTGTAATGGCAGCTGATCTCCTCAAAATAGAGAAATCAGAACATGAGACAATCAGATGGTCACCAAGATGGCTTCTGTATCTTCCTTGTCATCGGTAGTATTCCTTTCCATTAGCATAAAACTGTATTTACAATCTGTTCTCTATGGAGCGTTAAAGGTGCATAGGACCTCTTCCATGGCGTGTCTAATCGGAGGTAAGAGGAGTATCGCTTCCAGGTGAAGATACATCTGCACATATGGCACCAGATGCCGCCGGTATGCCACCACATGGAGGTCGTGCAGCTCTGTAAGAAGGGCCCATGCAGTCTTTGTGCAGGGCCCTTAGGCATCGTAGCCATATGGTTGTATGTATTATAGCTCTTGTAGGACTCACATTGAGGTGAACAGGTACAGTATAGTATAGCACCATCTGCCTTGGTACCATGCTCCACCACATGCTGTAAGAGGCTCATATAGCATTGCACACAGTCTATACAGCTCCCGATTTTCTTGTGTACACTTCTTGTGCCACGTGCATGAGTATTTATTGTCTTCTATTGGAAATAATCCTAGTTTTCGTCCAACATGGGGCAATTTAAGCAGTAACTTATTGCTCCCTGATAATCCAACCCCGGCTGCACCGTCTCACTCTTCCTGCATTTCCAGGCAGCTTGAGATGTGTTGCTCTAAGTGGAACTCATTCTGGGTTGCCATGGACTCCAGGAGAGGTATTTATTAGTGATGAGCGGACCCGTTAAAATTTCATCTTGGCCGAAACAGGATTCCAACCGGTAGAACCACCAGCAGCGATCACGCTGCACGCCGCCATTTTGGCAAGTCATTGCTCCTGATCACATAATCCAGGAGAGACGATCCTCCCCAAAATAGCAGCTCCCTGCACTGCCGAGAGGTTGGTCTAGAACCCATCATGGGCGTTAACGGTGAGTTGTTGAGCCAAACCCAGCCCTGAACTGCTAATGAAGTTAATGGTTGGGTCCAGAGGACCCGAACCGGCAAGGTTCTATACGAACTCTAACTTTGTGGTTTGGGTCTACTTAACAGTAGTCTTGAGTCATGTTGGGTGAACTCTGTTCTGGAATGATGGCCCATGTGCCTATAGAGAGGGCTTTTAGTGCTACATTTTGAGTGCAGCATGTCCTGTGCTGTCTAGATCCACAGGACGGGGCCTTGAGTCATGTTGGACGAACTCCAATCAGCTGTGAGCCATGTGTCCATGTGTACTCTAGGCCCGTGCACTTACAGAGTGGGATTTTAGAGCACCTCTTAATCACAGCTCTTACTCTCCTGCCTAGGACTGCAGGAGGAGGTCTTATGCCATGTTGGGGGAACCCTGTTATGGAGTGATGGGCTAGGTGCCTACAGCATTGCACCTCTTGATTGCGGCACATCTTGGGTTGCCTTGGACTACAGAAGGAGGTCTTGAGCTATGTTGGAGGAATCCTGTTCTAGAGTGATGGGCTGTGCGCCTACAGCGTTGCACCTCTTGATTGCGGCACATCATGGGTTGCTTTGGACTACAAGAGGACTTCAATAATGTTAGGTGAACTTTGTTCTGGGGTGATGTGTCATGTGACTTTATAGAGGAATTTGAGTGCCGCCTCTTCACTGCAACAGTTCCTGGACTTCCTAGGACTACAAGAGGAGGTCCTGAGTCATGTTCTCCCAACTCCCGACTCCACTTCTGGCACTCATGCCATAGGATCACCACCACTGCCCTATCAGTGGACTTTATGAAAACGAAGTTACTTTTTTCCACCATTTTCACCTCCTCATTGGGATACTCTTTTATGGACCAATGCTCTAAGGCCTCTGCAGTCGCTATCTCTCCACTCCCTCGTGTCCATAATAGATATCTGTATTCACAAAGTTTAACACAAACTCTAAAATAAGTTCTAGACAAAGCATTGGATAAGCTGTGAAATCCATCAGGGGCGGCAGGAATTTTCTCTGGGCGTAGACTATGGTGCCGCTCCGGTACAGGGGTCTCTGTGTAACGTGCGGCGGTCTAGCTGAACATCCTGCCTGAATATGAACAACAGATTTGTCAGTGTGTGACAGGCTGTCAGCCCGGCTCCCAGCTGCTTGTCCAGTGTTGTTAAATCAGTACCTTGTCTAAGTGTTCAGCAAAGAGGCAATCTGTTTCCTCCATTTGCACAGGCAGGTTGCCAGTTAAAAAGCAAGTACTGGCTCCAGGCTGAAGTGCCATAAAGAATTGAAGAGATGCAATCTAAACCTATGCTGCCCTTTGGGCAACACATTTCAGGAGTGGAAAGACGAAAAATGCATTCTGTTTCTTCTTTTACTTCCAAGACATAAAAGCCGACTTACCTCAAGAAGTCCGTAATGAAATAAATCAATAGATAAAATAATAATATAAATACAAAAAAAAAAAAAAGACAATCTGCCCGTCTGGTCTATGGATAGATAAAAATAACGGATATAGAAGAAAGACATTTATAATAAAAACCAATATAAGATGTGAGAAACATCAATGGATAAATATATAAAGTAATAACAGCACTTAGTTAAAAAAATATGATTAAACTAATATTGATATAAAATGCTAATTTCTTAATTTATTTTCTTAATTGATTTTTTCTTAATTTATATCATTATTATTTATTATTATTATTATTATTATTATTATTATTATTATTATTATTTATTATTATTATTAGTTCTTAATTTATTTCTTAAATATAAAAAATTATGGATTCTGTATAAATATATAAATTTTAAAAAATTTGATTACAATTCCATGAGATGTGAAATCCTGCATTGGGCGATTTATAGATATAAAAAAAATATATAATAAATTATTCTCCTGCTTAAATATATAAATTTAAAAAAAAATTTCAAATACAATAACATTAAATATAAATTCAGCCCCGGATGTTTACAGATTAAAAAAAAAAAATTATAAATGTTAAAAAAAAAATAAAATTCAATATTAAATCTAATGAAAAAGTATATTAGTAGAATATTAAAAAAAAGAAGAAAAATGTAGAATATACACTACAGCTTGGGGTCAGCCAGAAATTTTTGTGTTTTTGTTGAAAACTCACACTTTTATTTTTTTAAAGGAGTTGCAAAATGGATAGAATATATCGTCCAGACATTGACAAGGTTTGAAATATTTTTTTTTTCATTTGAAATAATAATTTTTTTTAAACTTTGATTTCATCACAGAATTCTCCCTTTGCTGCAGGACCTTTGACCTCTAGTTGGTAATTTACTGAGGTATCTGGAGACATTCCCCCCCCCATGCTTCCATAAGCCCCTCCCACAAGTTGTATGGCTTGATGGCCACTTTTTATGTACCCTACGGTGAAGCTCCTCCCACAAGAGCTCAATGGGTTGAGATCTGGTGACTGGGCGGCCGCTCCATGACAGATAGATACCAGCTGCTGCTTCTTCCCGAAATAGATCCTGGGAGGAGCTTTGAGTCATTGTCCTGTTGGAGGATGAAATTGGGCCCCAACCACGCGTTGTCCACAGGGTATGGCCTGGCGCTGCAGAGTGATAGCCTTCCATATTCACAATCCCTCTGACCTTGTACAAATCTCCCCCTTTGCCCCAGACCATCACATGACCTCCACCATCACATGACCTCCACCATCACATGTCCTCCACCATCACATGTCCTCCATCATCACATGACCTCCACCATCACATGTCCTCCACCATCACATGTCCTCCACCATCACATGTCCTCCACCATCACATGTCCTCCACCATCACATGACCTCCACCATCACATGTCCTCCACCATCGCATGTCCTCCACCATCACATGACCTCCACCATCACATGACCCCCACCATCACATGTCCTCCACCATCACATGACCTCCACCATCACATGACCCCCACCATCACATGACCCCCACCATCACATGTCATCCACCATCACATGTCCTCCACCATCACATGACCTCCACCATCACATGACCTCCACCATCACATGACCTCCACCATCACATGTCCTCCACCATCACATGACCTCCACCATCACATGACCCCCACCATCACATGACCCCCACCATCACATGTCATCCACCATCACATGTCCTCCACCATCACATGACCTCCACCATCACATGACCTCCACCATCACATGACCTCCACCATCACATGTCCTCCACCATCACATGACCTCCACCATCACATGTCCTCCACCATCTCATGTCCTCCACCATCACATGTCCTCCACCATCTCATGTCCTCCACCATCACATGTCCTCCACCATCACATGACCTCCACCATCACATGACCTCCACCATCACATGTCCTCCACCATCTCATGTCCTCCACCATCACATGACCTCCACCATCACATGTCCTCCACCATCTCATGTCCTCCACCATCACATGACCTCCACCATCACATGACCTCCACCATCACATGACCTCCACCATCACATGTCCTCCACCATCACATGACCTCCACCATCACATGTCCTCCACCATCACATGACCTCCACCATCACATGACCTCCACCATCACATGACCTCACCTATTACATGTCCTCCACCATCACATGACCTCCACCATCACATGACCTCCACCATCACATCACCTCCACCATCACATGCCCTACACCATCACATGACCTCACCTATTACATGTCCTCCACCATCACATGTCCTCCACCATCACATGACCTCCACCATCACATGACCCCCACCATCACATGTCCTCCACCATCACATGACCTCCACCATCACATGACCTCCACCATCACATGACCTCCACCATCACATGTCCTCCACCATCACATGACCTCACCTATTACATGTCCTCCACCATCACATGTCCTCCACCATCACATGACCTCCACCATCACATGTCCTCCACCATCGCATGTCCTCCACCATCACATGACCTCCACCATCACATGACCCCCACCATCACATGTCCTCCACCATCACATGACCTCCACCATCACATGACCCCCACCATCACATGACCCCCACCATCACATGTCATCCACCATCACATGTCCTCCACCATCACATGACCTCCACCATCACATGACCTCCACCATCACATGACCTCCACCATCACATGTCCTCCACCATCACATGACCTCCACCATCACATGACCCCCACCATCACATGACCCCCACCATCACATGTCATCCACCATCACATGTCCTCCACCATCACATGACCTCCACCATCACATGACCTCCACCATCACATGACCTCCACCATCACATGTCCTCCACCATCACATGACCTCCACCATCACATGTCCTCCACCATCTCATGTCCTCCACCATCACATGTCCTCCACCATCTCATGTCCTCCACCATCACATGTCCTCCACCATCACATGACCTCCACCATCACATGACCTCCACCATCACATGTCCTCCACCATCTCATGTCCTCCACCATCACATGACCTCCACCATCACATGTCCTCCACCATCTCATGTCCTCCACCATCACATGACCTCCACCATCACATGACCTCCACCATCACATGACCTCCACCATCACATGTCCTCCACCATCACATGACCTCCACCATCACATGTCCTCCACCATCACATGACCTCCACCATCACATGACCTCCACCATCACATGACCTCACCTATTACATGTCCTCCACCATCACATGACCTCCACCATCACATGACCTCCACCATCACATCACCTCCACCATCACATGCCCTACACCATCACATGACCTCACCTATTACATGTCCTCCACCATCACATGTCCTCCACCATCACATGACCTCCACCATCACATGACCCCCACCATCACATGTCCTCCACCATCACATGACCTCCACCATCACATGACCTCCACCATCACATGACCTCCACCATCACATGTCCTCCACCATCACATGACCTCACCTATTACATGTCCTCCACCATCACATGTCCTCCACCATCACATGACCTCCACCCCGACATGACCCCCACATCACATGACCTCCACCATGTGACAGATGGCATCTGGTGTCTTCCAGCATCTCACAAATGTTCTTCTGTGTGATCCAAACACCTCAAACTTAGATTGTTCCATCCATAACACTATTTTCCAATCTTCCTCTGTCCAATGTCTGTTCTTTTGCCCATATTAATCTTTTTCTTTTATCCGCCAGTCTCAGATATGGCTTTTTCTTTGCCCCTCTGCCCTGAAGGCCGCATCCTGGAGTCGCCTCCTCACTGTAGAGGGTGACACTGGCGTTTGGCGGGTGCTATATAATGGAGCTGCCAGTTGAGGACCTGTGAGGGGTCGGTTTCTCAAACTAGAGACTCTAATGTCTTGGGCTTAGTTGTGCAGCGGGGCCTCCCACTTCTCTTCCTACTCTGGTTAGTGCCTGTTTGTGCTCTCCTCTGAAGGGAGCAGTACACACACATTGTAGGAAATCTTCAGTTTCTTGGCAATTTGTCGCCTTCATTTCTGAGAACAAGAATAGACTGTTCAGTTTCACATGAAAGTTCTTTTTTTCTGACCATTGTGAGAGTTTCATAAAACAAACAAATGTGATGCTCCAGATTCTCAACCACCTCAACGGCAGCTCAGTTTTATAGCTTCTCTAATCAGCCAAACTGTTTTCAGCTGTGCTAGCATACCTTAGAAAGGTTTTCTAAACACCAATTCGCCTTCTTACACAGTTAACAAACACAATTTAGCATTAAATCACTGGAGTGGTGGTTGTTGGAACTGCGCCTATATACACCTATGACGATATTGCATTGCAGACTTTGCAGCTAGAAACGTCATTTACCACATTAATGTATAGCACGAATTCCTCATTAATTTAATGTTAGCTTCATTGAAAGAAAATGGGCTCATCTTTCACAAGGAAAGTGACCCCAAACTTTTCAGTGGTGTAAATATACAAACAAATTCCATATATAAATTAAATACATATTAAAATACATAATAAATCAAAGCCCACAAATAACTACTACAAATCTAGAAAAACTAAAAATATACAAGCAAAATAACAAATAAGCAAGAAATTATCAGTTTGAGTTTATTTTTAGTGCCTCAGATATGTCTGCAGGTCTATAATCTATCACCGAGATGTTGAAGTCCAGATGAAGAATCTTTTTAGCATTCAATTCCAGGTGAATCTTCAGCAGTAATGATGTAATATATGGAGGTGGATTTAAAGGGGTTGTCCAAAAAATGTAAAATGAAAATAAACAATCCAGTCCCTTGGCGTCTTACCAAGTACAGCGCCGTACATGGAACAGTGGCCATGTTTGGTATTGCAGATTTTAATGGGATTGAGCTGTACACAGGCCATGTGATCAATGGATGCGAGTGGCCTGTGATGCAGAATAGAGTCACTTTAGGCATCCGGTCTGTAGGGGTTCCAGGTGTCGGACACCCGACCCATTCGATACTGAACACTCGAGTAACACGAGACACCTTATTCTCATTTCATTTAAAATATTAAAGGGGTTGTCCGAGAGTTCCGAAAAAAAACTACATGTGGCCGGGAGCGGGCTGCTTAAAACAATAAAGCTGTACTTACCTTCCGGTGCCCTCCGGTATCCAGCGCTGCTGTCGCTCCAGTCCGGGCGCCATGTAAACAAACATGGCCGCCGGAGCAGCGCTGCATTCAGCTTCCGGCCGGCCGTGGCCAGGTACGCCTATCCGTCCCTATTCACAGCATTGTGTATGGGGGCCGGAAGGTTGTCGTGTCCGGCCGGAAGCTGAATGCCGCGCTGCTCCGGCGGCCATGTTTATTTACATGGCGCCCGGACCGGAGCGACAGCAGCGCTGGATACCGGAGGGCACCGGAAGGTAAGTACAGCTTTATTGTTTTAAGCAGCCCGCTCCCGGCCACATGTAGTTTTTTTTTCAAAACTCAGACAACCCCTTTAAGCAACTACACAATACACAATTCTAAGAATAACCACAAAATTGTGTTAATTCATGTGAAAAACAAGGATTTAGTAAAGCATACACATCAGTAGAGGAGCCCGGGCATCTGATTGTGCCGGGGGCTATAGATATGACTGAACCCTGACAATACCAGAGCGGATCTGTAGGTAGCTGAGCACTCTATGGCGGTATTAGTGATTATTACTTGTGCTTTTATAGAAAAGGGACACAAGCACCGGGAAGAAGAAGGTGAACTCCGGCGGACCTTGGCACGGAAGCGACACATGCAGGAAATTGGGCGCACGAACTTAGTGAATCGCGGCAGCTCCGAATCCTCGTCAGACAACGCACCGTGGGATCGCGACAGGACCGGGTAAGTAAATGTGCCCCAATGTTCGCGTCAGTATTGAACATTGTGGGTTCGGGTCCCCAAACCAACACTTCAGACAACAGTTGGGGCTTGATGTTCCGGTCCACCTTCACCGGTAACCCCTACATTCAGTGTGGTCTGCAGTAACATCACCAATGTTAACGCTGTAAATGACAGCGACAAAGCCGCCACACCACCGCTTTCCCTAGAAACCGCTCATGGGTGTTAAATAGTGAAGAGCGGACCTGTACCTGTAAAGGGTTAACACAAGGCATGAGCAGACCTGCACTCTGGCAAACCCTTGCTGATAACAACCGCCATTGGTTACAGCATTAACCCTTCATGTGCCACTGGCAGCTTTTAAATGTCAGCTGTGAATGCACGTCCCCATTTTTCCTAGGATTGCCGCTCTCCAATCATGACATTTAAATTGATAACACCTATGAACATTACCGGCACCGATCACAAGTATTACAGTATTTTTCGGACTATAAGGCGCACCGGATTATAAGGTGCACCATTAATAAATGCCTGCTAAAACGTCTAGGTTCATATATAAGGCGCACCGGATTATAAGGATGAATGACCAGCAGGTGGCAGACCTGTGCACAGTTCTAGGCAGCTGTTATCTGTAAGTACGGTTCATATATAAGGCGCACTGGACTATAAGGCGCACCTGATTATAAGGATGAATGACCAGCAGGTGGCAGACCTGTGCACAGTTCAAGGCAGCTGTTGTCTGTAAGTACGGTTCATATATAAGGCGCACTGGACTATAAGGCGCACCTTTGATTTCTGAGAAAATCAAAGGATTTTTTGTGCGGCTCATAGTCCGAAACATACGGTACATAGCGAAGAGCGCACCCGTACCTTTAAATGACGCTGGCAAAGTGGCTTTCTTGTCGGCATTTAAAAGGGTAACACCTGTGTGTTACTGGCAGGGGTTCAGGTACCCAAACTGTAACCCGAACCGGAACCTGAATGGATCTGCTAATGAATGCCAAAAATAAAAAAAGCTACGAAAAAAACTGCAGAATATTACAAACCCTCAAAATAAAAATAAAAAAATTCTATGAAAAATTTTTTTTACCCAAAATGATGTAGAAGGCCAAATGAATAGGTAGCGTAAAAAAAAAAATAAAAAGACAATGCGACGAGGCAACGATTTCTTGGTTTCTTAGGACGAATATTGGCTTGGTCATTGGAGGTGAAATAAAAAAATATGAAAATAACTACCATATATACTCGAGTATAAGCCTGGTTTTTTAGCACAAAAAAATGTGCTGAAAACCCAAACTCGGCTTATACTCGAGTAAAAAAAATATATGTTTTACCAGGTTTTTCTGGTAAAATTGGGGCCTCGGCTTATACTTGGGTACTTGGGTCAGCTTATACTCGAGTATATACTGTATTTAAAAAAAAAAAATCTTATGCTTTAGATATTGAAAAGTCAATCAATAAATCTATAAATATACAATACCTAGGATTCATATAAATTACTTTCTTTAAAAAGGATAAAAAAAAAATTGCCATTTTTAGATTATTTGTTTGGCGTCTGGAAAAAAAATACAAAAAAATACAAAAAATAAACAAACACAAAAGCCGAGGCTTCTAAATAAATAAAAAAGAAATAAAATGAATAAAAAAAAAAAAAAAAATCCCACCGCTTGATAATTCTCATTTACATATCTGTCCACTCAAGCTTACAGCCGATTTCCTCCAATAACCCGGAGATTAGCGGCCTCATGAAACATCTTCTCTCTTTTCAAATTACCGAATTTTGTTTGTGTTTTTTTTTTTTTTTTTTTTTCCCGGCGACCCCCGGATAACTTACAATTAAATGTGACAAATCCGCTATTGGGTAATTTGCAGAAAATTGAGTGCGATGGCTGAACTCTAACTATCGCTATTTAGTGAATATTGGAACGGCTGATAAATGGTTATTTAAGGCACAATTTATTTTCGCTTCTGGCTGCTGATTGGATGGGGCTCATGAATATTATGATTAGCGCAACAACAACACAAAAGTCAGGGGGTTTTCCATCAAAAAGGGCATGTTTATTACAATAGGGGCATAGAGGATGCAGAGCTTATCCATATTTTATATTGTGTCTGTAAACATTGGAGCTTCTGAAGACACATGAAACAAAGACAGGGGGGGGGGGGGGGCACAGGGCGGACCAGGAAGAATTGGGGGGGGTATTAGTGGTATTATACCAAATATACCAAACTAGACATACAATGCAAGGTAACCAAAGAAAATGGGGGTCATTTACTAAGGGCCCGATTCGCGTTTTCCCGACGTGTTACCCGAATATTTCCGATTTGCGCCGATTTTCCCTGAATTGCCCCGGGATTTTGGCGCACGCAATCGGATTGTGGCGCATCGGCGCTGGCATGCACGCGACGGAAATCGGGGGGCGAACGAAAACCCTTATTATTCGGAAAAACCGCCGCATTTAAGAACGGAAAATGTGTCGCTTGGGAAGCGCTTACCTTCACCTGGTCCAGCTCGGTGCATTCCGGTGCATTCAGATGATTTTCAGCGCAGCGCCACCTGGTGGACGGCGGAGGAACTACCTTCATAAATCCCGTCCGGACCCGAATCCTGTGCAGAGAACATCCGGGGGTGTGGCCGTACGATAACCCGGCGGATTCGGAAAAAAACGGCCACATTTAAAAAAAAAAAGTGTTGCGGAGCTTGCACTTACCTTTACTAGGAATAGGCTGGTGAACTTGAGTGCATTCCGGGGAACTTCAGCGCAGGAACTGCCTTAATGAATCCCGGCCGGACCCGAATCCACCGCAGAGAACGCGCCGGGTAAGTAAATCTGCCCCAATGTGTAAAATAATAACCAGAATGGGGTTAAGGTATGTGTGAGGAGTGCTTTGTATCTTTTATAGTGGCCACTAAAGGTGACACAGGGTATTACATGCAATCCATATAAATACATAAGAACCAAGCAAGACATGGTCGTGTTGAGTCCTCCAGGCCACATTCTGGTCATTTAGGAGGCTCCTGGTTAATAAAGAGAAGTCTCAAACAGGAGAAATGATATCTGTAGGAGTCTGATGGAGTATGCAATAATTAGAAGCAATATAGCAGTAATATCCCCTGGGGTGCTGGATATAGCTCTTGATAGATCAAAACAATGACAGATTTTTCAAAATTATGCAGGCATGGGGGAAGGTGTGTACACCTACTCCACCGGCCTCCTCTGTGCCCCTCTGCATACACTCCACATCCCCTCCACACCCCCATGGCGTAGATGTAGCGTAGTTGCCAGAAAACTGGTGCAGAAGCTGGGATGAATTGCCCCAATACAACGTATATTCACACATATCACATATACGCACACATTTAAAACATATACAGCATGTGCACATCACATATACACACATACACACAAAGCCATATACATAGAGTATATAAAAGCACTCGCACAGTAATTATACACCATATACACACATAAAACACTCGTACACCACATACACACATTCAGCATATATACACATCACATATATACACACATACATACAGAATTTACACACTATACACCATGTACACACATTCAGCATATATACACATCACATATACACACATACATACAGAATATACACACTATACACCATATACACACATTCAGCATAAATACACATCACATATACACACACACATACAGAATATACACACTATACAACATATACACACATTCAGCATATATACACATCGCTTATACACACATACAGGATATACATACAGACATATAGCATATACACATCACATATAAACACACTATACACCATGTACACACATTCAGCAAATATAAACACATACATACTGCATATACACGTCCGTACATTTATGTATGTATATAAATATTCACTGTCAGGAAGTCAGGGGCCCACATGGGAGAAGTAGATGACAGGAAGTAGAGATGAGAGATTCCTAGACCTATCGCCCTGCTGTCCCCTCCCCCACCCGGGGGGATTTCTTATCTGAGCTGCTGCCTATACTGTAGAAGATGTGCAATATATATATATATGTTACGCTGTGCAATTTGCATCGTATGATATGTATATAAAGGTGCACATCCTCCGTTCTTTAGTGTGGAAGGTTGGGTGCCGGGGCCCCCTGACTCTTTGGGCCTTATAGCAACCGCTATGGCTGATACCCCTGTAGTTACACCCTGCAATATCCTCTATATGCATAGCATATAGCGGTACAGCATATCGGTTGGAGTTCCATTACAATGCTTTGACCCTTTAACATGTGGAAGTCTCCTGCATTGAATGGGCACCATGTAAATTTGGAGAATGTGTAATCACTGGTGGCATCACCCTGTAATCACAGTGGATTGGGGAGGTGTCCATCAGCCAGACATGTAGTGGTGCAAGGGTGAAGCCTTATAGAAGAGTATAGAAATATATTTCAATGATTTGGGGATATTCACAGAAATCATATACCTCGGGTCCCCACACCTCATTGAAATTTTTGAAACATTTATAATGGTTTTATGAAATGATTAATTTCCCACATTCCAGTAATTCAGGATTGATTCATTTCATTGATTGAGTTCTTTATCTATCTGTATATAAAGACTTTATTTTCCTGAGCTGATACAAAATATTCTGTAATTTAGGTTTTGTCCAGTCACCACTAGGGGGAGCTAAATACATCTGCATGCATACAGAGCCCCCTACTGGTATTGTACACAGCTTCTATGACATAATCAAGTCAAGCAGGAGTCTCAGTTCAGAACCGAGCCCCGTAACTTGTTAAGGGGGCTTAGCTGGCCACTGTGTGGTATTATATTTTATTATTTGCAGGTGCTGTGTATTGCTGCTTCTGTACCGTGTATATATATATGAGTACAAGCACAGATGGGCAGATAGCTTTAAATTGGGGGCTCAGTTACGAGCTTGGATAATTGTATGGGGCTGCCTTATGTGCCCCTATGAGATGGAGTCTAAGGGCGGCTGTCACCGGCTGCAGCATCTGGCTTGGTCTGTGCAACTTCAGATGTATTCGATAAGAAAATTGTATCTGTAAGTTATTCTAACAAAAAGTTACAAGTCCAAGCCAACGGGAAACCCCAAACCCGCTCAGTAAATATTCCTCAGCCGTCTGGACCCAGGATGGATATGCACATGTCTCCGCTCCGCACATAATACTGATATTGGTTCCAGTCTTGATGCTTTATAAAATTGCTGCCACCATAAAGTGTAAATTCAGTGTGTCCTGATTGACAGAAAGATTATCTAATAAACCTTCACCGCAAACCAATTAATCACAGAGAATACAACACGGAGCTGAGGAACACGAAAAGCAAATGAGATGGGTGTAATACAGTGTGTTTATATGACCTCAGGGTCCAGAATACAAGATGATACAAGGTTTGTGTATAGAGGTATACAGCTGTATCCATGTCCTCACTACTATAATACTGCCCCCTGTGTACAGGAATATAACTACTATAATACTGCCCCCTATGTACAAGAATATAACTACTATAATACTGCCCCCTATGTACAGGAATATAACTACTATAATACTGCCCCCTATGTACAAGAATATAACTACTATAATACTGCCCCCTATGTACAGGAATATAACTACTATAATACTGCCCCCTATGTACAAGCATATAGTAACTACTATAATACTGCCCCCTATGTACAAGAATATAACTACTATAATACTGCCCTCTATGTACAGGAATATAACTACTATAATACTGCCCCCTATGTACAAGAATATAACTACTATAATACTGCCCCCTATGTACAAGAATATAACTACTATAATACTGCCCCCTATGTACAAGAATATAACTACTATAATACTGCCCCCTATGTACAAGAATATAACTACTATAATACTGCCCCCTATGTACAGGAATATAACTACTATAATACTGCCCCCTATATACAGGAATATAACTACTATAATACTGCCCCCTATGTACAAGAATATAACTACTATAATACTGCCCCCTATGTACAAGAATATAACTACTATAATACTGCCCCCTATGTACAAGAATATAACTACTATAATACTGCCCCCTATGTACAAGAATATAACTACTATAATACTGCCTCCTATGTACAAGAATATAACTACTATAATACTGTCCCCTATGTACAGGAATATAACTACTATAATACTGCCCCCTATGTACAAGAATATAACTACTATAATACTGCCCCCTATGTACAAGAATATAACTACTATAATACTGCCCCCTATGTACAAGAATATAACTACTATAATACTGCCCCCTATGTACAAGAATATAACTACTATAATACTGCCCCCTATGTACAGGAATATAACTACTATAATGCTGCCCCCTATGTACAGGAATATAACTACTATAATACTGCCCCCTATGTACAAGAATATAACTACTATAATACTGCCCCCTATGTACAGGAATATAACTACTATAATACTGCCCCCTATGTACAAGAATATAGTTACTATAATACTGCCCCCTATGTACAAGAATATAACAACTATAATACTGCCCCCTATGTACAAGAATATAACTACTATAATACTGCCCCCCATGTACAAGAATATAACTACTATAATACTGCCCCCTATGTACAGGAATATAACTACTATAATACTGCCCCCTATGTATGGGAATATAACTACTATAATACTGCCCCCTATGTACAGGAATATAACTACTATAATACTGCCCCCTATGTACAGGAATATAACTACTATAATACTGCCCCCTATGTACAGGAATATAACTACTATAATACTGTCCCCTATGTACAGGAATATAACTACTATAATACTGCCCCCTATGTACAGGAATATAACTACTATAATACTGCCCCCTATGTACAGGAATATAACTACTATAATACTGTCCCCTATGTACAGGAATATAACTACTATAATGCTGCCCCCTATGTACAGGAATATAACTACTATAATACTGCCCCCTATGTACAGGAATATAACTACTATAATACTGCCCCTATGTACAAGAATATAACTACTATAATACTGCCCCCTATGTACAGGAATATAACTACTATAATGCTGCCCCCTATGTACAGGAATATAACTACTATAATACTGCCCCCTATGTACAAGAATATAACTACTATAATACTGCCCCCTATGTACAGGAATATAACTACTATAATACTGCCCCCTATGTACAAGAATATAGTTACTATAATACTGCCCCCTATGTACAAGAATATAACAACTATAATACTGCCCCCTATGTACAAGAATATAACTACTATAATACTGCCCCCCATGTACAAGAATATAACTACTATAATACTGCCCCCTATGTACAGGAATATAACTACTATAATACTGCCCCCTATGTACAAGAATATAACTACTATAATACTGCCCCCTATGTACAAGAATATAACTACTATAATACTGCCCCCTATGTACAAGAATATAACTACTATAATACTGTCCCCTATGTACAAGAATATAACTACTATAATACTGGCCCCTATGTACAAGAATATAACTACTATAATACTGCCCCCTATGTACAGGAATATAACTACTATAATACTGCCCCCTATGTACAGGAATATAACTACTATAATACTGCCCCCTATGTACAAGAATATAACTACTATAATACTGCCCCCTATGTACAGGAATATAACTACTATAATACTGCCCCTTATTTAGATTTGCTCTGTGTATAAGAGATCCTTTATTATCTCCGCATTGCCCTTCAGGTAGGGAGCTGTGGTCTGTTCTATGACGTGGCATATCTGATGGGGTAAGGTGGGTGACTCTGCCAAGGCAGCAGCCTGCGCACATCTGCTAAGCAGCGTGATGTACCTACCTGACCATCGCCAGTAGAATGATTAATGAAGAGATGTCACTGTGATAACGCCGCGCGGTTCGGAGCCAGGTACTGGGGAGTGACAGCAGTGACTGCCCCCCGTCCTCCGGCAGCACCGGGGGCTGCGTACACCTTGTGCGGTATTAATAGCAGCGCAGATGTTGACAGCAAATACCGTCCCTTAATTACCATACAAAGTGCTGGACGTGAGTGAAGCCTCTGAAGGAAGTGCACTCAAGCAGCTCGGCAGATTAGCGCTAATGAACACGATTGCTCCGCGCCTATTTAGTGCTCATTAAAACGTAAGAACCTTTTACTTCTACAGGCACATAATAAATAATACCGCGCTCATAGGAGGGGACTCTCCCAGCCGAGGTGTGGGACCATATATATATGTATAGACTGGGGAATGGTCGCTTTTCAACATGATGATTACATCCATCCAGTGGCCTCCTGAGAGTGCGGTAGTGGACACCACGAGAGGACCTGGCAGCAGCCCTTACACCACCGCACTACCCGCCCCTCGGGGACAGGATGATAGATCTTTTCTACAATGTCCTCTTTCATTTTAAAAGTCTCCCATTTACCGAGCTGAGAAAAAAAAACTTCCGTATTCACATGCAAAGGAGTTGAGAAGAGTCATTTATTACCTACAAGGAGTCACTTTTCGAGGCTGGAGTTGAAGCGTCACTTTCGATGATCTTGGGCTCCATAAAAGTAAGAATTATACAGTCATGGCCATAAGTTTTGAGAATGACACAAATCTTCTATTGTCACATGATCTGTGTCCCTCTGGTTTGTCAGATGTTTTATCACATACAGAGATACATGTGCAATCATATTATGAGGAGCAAAAGAGTCAGTATCTTCAGGACCTCTCCTTCTTCTCCAGGACCTCTGCAATTCTCCCTGGCAGCTCTCACTCACCTTCTGGACCAAATCCTGACTGATCGCCGTCCATTCCTGCACAATCACTGCTGCATCTTGTCACAAATTGTTGGTTTTTGTTTGTCCACCCGTCTCTTGATGATTGACACAAAGGGGGTCATTTACTAAGGGCCCGATTCGCATTTTCCCGACGTGTTACTCGAATATTTCCGATTTGCACCGATTTTCCCTGAATTGCCCCGGGTTTTTGGTGCACACGATTGGATTGTGGCGCATCGGCGCCGGCATGCACGCGTCGGAAATCAGGGGGCGTGGCCGAACGCAAACCCGACGGATTCGGAGAAACCGCCGCATTTAAAAAAAAAATAAAGTGTCGCTAGGCACACACTTACCTTCACCCAGCAATGGATCGTGAACTCCGGCGGACCTCGGCAGACTTCAGCGCAGCAGTGACACCTGGTGGACGTTGGAGGAACTGCCTCAGTGAATTGCCGGAAGACCCGAATCCACCGCAGAGAACGCGCTGCTGGATCGCGAATGGGCCGGGTAAGTAAATCTGCCCCAAAATCTCTATGTTTTGCTCCCTGAGCCATTTAGTTCTCCCCTTTGCTTTATGGCAGGTGCTCCATCATGCTGGAGAAGGCATTGCTCATCACCATCTGCTCCTGGAGGGTTGGGAGAAGTGGCTCCTCGAGGACATTCTGGTCCCATTCTTTATCCATGGATGTGTCTTTAGGCAAGACTGTGAGAGAGCCGATTGGCTGAGAAGCCGCCCCACACATGGATGGTTGCAGGAGGCTTTACAGGTGCAGGAGACAGGACTGGGGGCATCGCTTCTCCCAACAATCGGAAAGGGGATTCATCAGAGACAAGCTGAAACACTTGTAAGAGACGGTAAAATTTAACATTTGTATCATTCTCAAAACTTTTGGCCATGACTGTAGTTCTGGTGTCATTGTAAAGATAAAAATCTCATATTTTAACATTTTTCGTATATAGCTGTGTGAGGTGTCATTTTTTGCTGATGTTTTCATTTTGGGGAGTGTACGACCTTTTGATTACCTTCTATTCAAATTTTTATTGGTTGGGAATCTGTGAAAAAGTGGCGACCCTGACAGCTGTGTTTTTTTTCCCCATTACTGGTTTCCCTATCAGTAATAACTATTTTTATATTTTGAAAGATCAAATCTTTTGGGACAGGACAATAACTAACACTTTTATGATTAAGTGCGTTTATTTTTTTTGGGTGGGTAATTTAAACTTTTATTTTTTTATTTTTTTTTATTTCTAGACCCCCTAGGGTACTTGAACCCTAGGGGGTCTGATTGCTTATACAATATATTGTAGTACTACTGTTGAACCCACATATACATCCTTAAAGGAACACTCCAGTCATAGATGATTCATTGAATTATACCTTGTAAAGGGTCAGAAGGGAGGAGCAGGACTCCATGTTCTAGGAATACAATGAGAAGGAGTCCTGCTCCTCCCTTTAGGCCCTGCACCATGCATTATATTCAATGAATTAGCTTTAACTGGAGTGTTCCTTTAACAGAGATGTGTCATACAGATATGTCCCATGTCACTGCCTGTGTCATGTTCAAAATAAAAACCATCATGATTGTAGTTCTGTGTGTTATAAATCCATAGATCTGGGGTTCTAAAACATATAGATCTCCATTTATTAAGATGATATTCTAATCTTTACAATGACACCAAAAACAAGTTTCTAGTTTGAGTAGAGCCGAAGATAGAGATTCCCCTATGCAGCTTCTAAACTTGACTCACTTCTGGCTAAAAGTGACTCTTCTCTTCTCATTGTCACATGACTTTGGAGATTTTTTTTAAATAGATAATTGGTAGATTTTTAACATAAAATTGGGAATTCTCGAAAGGACATTTCATCCCCTACCTGAGGGGCTGCTCGTTTAATGGGGTAAAATCTGGTGACAGGGTCCCTTAGAGGCAGGTAAAAGCGATCACAATAAATTTACTTAGTCACAGTTTGAAGGCTCCAACCAGTAAAAAGATAGGAGTTAAAAAACTAAATACAAAATATAACACTTCTGCCTTCTAATTTCTGCAGTTGTTGGGGTCTCAGAATCCAGACCTATAGATGGCAGTAAAGAAACTGTTCTCTTTCAACTAGAGGAGAGTCGTTTTCCATACATTTTCCCTGGTTTTAATGCTATTAAGCTCTGAGTGTTCATCAAGTGATTCAGCAGTCTTGTTACTTTCTTTTGTGCTGTGTGCAGAATCTCAGTGATTCTTTGTTTACATGTCTGAGCTCAGCTGAATAGGAGGAGCTGTAGAAGGAGAGTTATGTCATCCTGCTCCATCCACGCCCCTTTTCCTATGTATGCCAGATTCTTTGAAAAGTGGCCAAGCCCTTTAAGCTGCATCTTCACAATGAGAATCTGTATCTTTTAAATGTAGTTTTAGGGGAAATCTAATGTTTGTATCTCTTCTTATGGATGTCCAGAAATCTCTGTAGAAGTCCTTAGTGTATATATATAAATCTGTCTAATGGTGAGTAATGGCCCCCGCTCATCGCTCAGTGCCCGGCGTCTTCAGCCATATTTATATCAAATAAATCCCGAGAATAGAGAAGGAGCTTATAATAACTGTCAGACATAAGGAAATCCTGGAAGAAAAATCTCATTGTATGAGGAATCCGCCGACCGCTGCATCCGAGGAGTCAACATGTGGCTGACAGAAGCCACTGCCCCAACCTTATATGGATGTAGGGAAATTTCTCCCGAAAATAATCACATATTTCTTTCATCAATTTTTTAATTTAGGAAATATTTATAATGATATTATTTTAATTTTAACACAACATAAGATAACACCATCATTACATCACTTCTGACAATAGATGATGTCACAGCTTATCTCCTCCCCCTCCTGTACAATGTCCTCTATATAGATAATACTGACCCATCATTACATCACTACTGACAATAGATGATGTCACAGCTTATCTCCTCCCCCTCCCTGTACAATGACATCTATATAGATAACACTGACCCATCATTACATCACTACTGACAATAGATGATGTCACAGCTTATCTCCTCCCCCTCCCTGTACAATGACCTCTATATAGATAACACGGACCCATCATTACATCACTACTGACAATAGATGATGTCACAGCTTATCTCCTCCCCCTCCTGTACAATGTCCTCTATATAGATAATACTGACCCATCATTACATCACTACTGACAATAGATGATGTCACAGCTTATCTCCTCCCCCTCCCTGTACAATGACATCTATATAGATAACACTGACCCATCATTACATCACTACTGACAATAGATGATGTCACAGCTTATCTCCTCCCCCTCCCTGTACAATGACCTCTATATAGATAACACTGACCCATCATTACATCACTACTGACAATAGATGATGTCACAGCTTATCTCCTCCCCCTCCCTGTACAATGACCTCTATATAGATAACACTGACCCATCATTACATCACTACTGACAATTGATGATGTCACAGCTTATCTCTTCCCCCTCCCTGTACAATGTCCTCTATATAGATAACACTGACCCATCATTACATCACTACTGACAATAGATGATGTCACAGCTTATCTCCTCCCCCTCCCTGTACAATGACCTCTATATAGATAACACTGACCCATCATTACATCACTACTGACAATATATGATGTCACAGCTTATCTCCTCCCCCTCCCTGTACAATGACCTCTATATAGATAACACTGACCCATCATTACATCACTACTGACAATAGATGATGTCACAGCTTATCTCCTCCCCCTCCTGTATAATGACCTCTATATAGATATCACTGACCCATCATTACATCACTACTGACAATAGATGATGTCACAGCTTATCTCCTCCCCCTCCCTGTACAATGACCTCTATATAGATAACACTCACCCATCATTACATCACTACTGACAATAGATGATGTCACAGCTTATCTCCTCCCCCTCCCTGTACAATGACCTCTATATAGATATCACTGACCCATCTTTACATCACTACTGACAATAGATGATGTCACAGCTTATCTCCTCCCCCTCCCTGTTCAGTAATCTCTATACATATAACACTGACCCATCATTTCATCACTACTGACAATAGATGATGTCACAGCTGATCTCCCCCTTCTCCCTGTACAATGACCTATATATAGATGACACTGACCCATCATTACATCACTACTGACAATAGATGATGTCACAGCTTATCTCCTCCCCCACTCTGTACAATGACCTCTATATAGATAACACTGACCCATCATTACATCACTACTCACAATAGATGATGTCACAGCTTATCTCCTCCCCTCCCTGTATAATGACCTCTATATAGATAACACTGACCCATCATTACATCACTACTGACAATAGATGATGTCACAGCTTATCCACTCCCCCTCCTTGTACAATGACCTCTATATACATAACACTGACCCATCATTACATCACTACTGACAATAGATGGTGTCACAGCTTATCTCCTCCCCCTCCCCGTACAATGACCTCTATATAGAGAACACTGACCCATCATTACATCACTACTGACAATAGATGATGTCACAGCTTATCTCCTCCTCCTCCCTGTACAATGACCTCTATATAGATAACACTGACCCATCATTACATCACTACTGACAATAGATGATGTCACTGCTTATCTCCTCCTCCTCCTCCCTGTACAATGACCTCTATATAGATAACACTGACCCATCATTACATCACTACTGACAATAGATGATGTCACAGCTTATCTCCTCCTCCTCCCTGTACAATGACCTCTATATAGATAACACTGACCCATCATAACATCACTACTGACAAAAGATGATGTCACAGCTGATCTCCCCCTCCTCCCTGTACAATGACCTCTATACAGATAACACTGACCCATCATTACATCACTACTGACAATAGATGATGTCACAGCTTATCTTCTCCACCTCCTTGTACAATGACCTCTGTATAGATAACACTGACCCATCATTACATCACTACTGACAATAGATGATGTCACAGCTTATCTCCTCCCCTCCCTGTACAATGGCCTCTATATAGATAACACTGACCCATCATTACATCACTACTGACAATAGATGATGTCACAGCTTATTTCCTCCCCCTCCCCGTACAATGACCTCTATATAGAGAACACTGACCCATCATTACATCACTACTGACAATAGATGATGTCACAGCTTATCTCCTCCTCCTCCCTGTACAATGACCTCTATATAGATAACACTGACCCATCATTACATCACTACTGACAATAGATGATGTCACAGCTTATCTCCTCCCCCTCCCTGTACAATGTCCTCTATATAGATAACACTGACCCATCATTACATCACTACTGACAATAGATGATGTCACAGCTTATCTCCTCCCCCTCCCTGTACAATGACCTCTATATAGATAACACTGACCCATCATTACATCACTACTGACAATAGATGATGTCACAGCTTATCTCCTCCCCCTCCCTGTACAATGACCTCTATATAGATAACACTGACCCATCATTACATCACTACTGACAATAGATGATGTCACAGCTTATCTCCTCCCCCTCCCTGTACAATGACCTCTATATAGATAACACTGACCCATCATTACATCACTACTGACAATAGATACACAGATTTGTCTCTGTACATGAGATAAATGTGGTTACTGTGTAGGGAGATGTTACTGCAGATAAAACATCTCTAAACATGGCTGCTCCCGAAATGATCCCATTGGCGTTAACTACTTTGTTAAATGTAATTTCGGAGCAGCTTGGGTATACAGGGACCAATAATGCTCCAGCAGATGTTAGCAGTGAGGGAATGTAAGGATTCCAGGGTTTCCTGGGTGCAGTAAAGCTGCTCGGGGACCTTGGATACGGCCGCGGCTGTTATGTTCTGAGAGCAGAGAAGTAATCCGAAATCACTAGTGGGGCCCCGGGGACAGGAACTTTCTACTTACTGGTCAGCAGCACATAAATCCCACAAATTATACTCCGTTTTATGGATTCCTCATTTATTCAGAGAGAGAGATAGAGATTGGGGGGAGTCGGATGCCCCCCTATGGTGCGCACAGACCTTACTATGGGGTTTGGTGGTGAAAAAAAAGGATAAAAAAGTTTTGCAATGTTTGTGAGGAAAAGTTGACCATTGACCAGGATTCCTGATGTAATAAATTATATTGTTCAGCATCATTTTTATCAAAACTAAAATAAAGGGTAAGAGGAAATGTTGTAGATAATGTGGAGATCTATTATCCCTGTACTGTGACATCACTGTGTGTATTATCCTGTAATGTGACATCACTGTGTGTATTATCTCTGTACTGTGACATCACTGTGTGTATTATCCCTGTACTGTGACATCACTGTGTGTATTATCCCTGTAATGTGACATCACTGTGTGTATTATCCCTGTACTGTGACATCACTGTGTGTATTATCCCTGTACTGTGACATCACTGTGTGTATTATCCCTGTAATGTGACATCACTGTGTGTATTATCCCTGTACTGTGACATCGCTGTGTGTATTATCCCTGTACTGTGACATCACTGTGTGTATTATCCCTGTACTGTGACATCACTGTGTGTATTATCCCTGTACTGTGACATTACTGTGTGTATTATCCCTGTACTGTGACATTACTGTGTGTATTATCCCTGTACAGTGACATCACCGTGTGTATTATCTCTGTACTGTGACATCACTGTGTGTATTATCTCTGTACTGTGACATCACTGTGTGTATTATCCCTGTACTGTGACATCACTGTGTGTATTATCCCTGTACTGTGACATCACTGTGTGTATTATCTCTGTACTGTGTATGCTGTCCCATCATCTGTATAGAGGTATATAGCATATAGATACTATGTATACAGGCCGGGCCCCAGCAGCTCGGGGTCTGCATAACGCAGGACGGATCGATGGTCTTTGTTCATCCGAGGCCGGAGCTGGGAGGCAGGAACAGCTGTCAATCATTAATGACCCCTGTAATTGCTGCACATTACAGATGGTTTACCCGCAGTGCAGCCTCCATGTACCACACAGGACACAGGTCCGTCTGGATGTGCCCCTAAGAATGCACAAAGAAAGACGGGAAATGTGTCACAGTATAAAGAACCATTAACCCTTTGTCTTGCTGATCAAAATCCAGGGATAAAAAAGAAGTCTATATAATGGGAATATCCATGATCATATACATCAGTAAGAATATACACACAGTGATGTCACAGTACAGGGATAATACACACAGTGATGTCACAGTACAGGGATAATACACACAGTGATGTCACAGTACAGGGATAATACACACAGTGATGTCACAGTACAGGGATAATACACACAGTGATGTCACAGTACAGGGATAATACACACAGTGATGTCACAGTACAGGGATAATACACACAGTGATGTCACAGTACAGGGATAATACACACAGTGATGTCACAGTACAGAGATAATACACACAGTGATATCACAGTACAGAGATAATACACACAGTGATGTCACAGTACAGGGATAATACACACAGTGATGTCACAGTACAGAGATAATACACAGTGATGTCACAGTACAGGGATAATACACACAGTGATGTCACAGTACAGAGATAATACACACAGTGATGTCAAAATACAGGGATAATGCACACAGTGATGTCACAGTACAGGGATAATACACACAGTGATGCCACAGTACCGTGATAATGCACACAGTGATGTCACAGTACAGGGATAATACACACAGTGATGCCACAGTACAGTGATAATACACACAGTGATGTCAAAATACAGGGATAATACACACAGTGATGTCACAGTACAGGGATAATACACACAGTGATGTCACAGTACAGAGATAATACACACAGTGATGTCACAGTACAGGGATAATACACACAGTGATGTCACAGTACAGAGATAATACACACAGTGATGTCAAAATACAGGGATAATGCACACAGTGATGTCACAGTACAGGGATAATACACACAGTGATGCCACAGTACAGTGATAATACACACAGTGATGTCACAGTACAGGGATAATACACACAGTGATGTCACAGTGCAGGGATAATACACACAGTGATGTCACAGTACAGAGATAATACACACAGTGATGTCAAAGTACAGGGATAATACACAGAGTGATGTCACAGTACAGGAATAATACACACAGTGATGTCACAGTACAGGGATAATACACACAGTGATGTCACAGTACAGGGATAATACACACAGTGATGTCACAGTACAGCGATAATACACACAGTTATGTCACAGTACATGGATAATACACACAGTGATGTCACAGTACAGGGATAATACACACAGTGATGTCACAGTACAGAGATAATACACACAGTGATGTCACAGTACAGGGATAATACACACAGTGATGTCACAGTACAGGGATAATACACACAGTGATGTCACAGTACAGCGATAATACACACAGTGATGTCACAGTACAGCGATAATACACACAGTGATGTCACAGTACAGCGATAATACACACAGTGATGTCACAGTACAGGGATAATACACACAGTGATGTCACAGTACAGGGATAATACACACAGTGATGTCACAGTACAGAGATAATACACACAGTGATGTCACAGTACAGGGATAATACACACAGGGATGTCACAGTACAGGGATAATACACACAGTGATGTCACAGTACAGGGATAATACACACAGTGATGTCACAGTACAGGGAGAATACACACAGTGATGTCACAGTACAGGGGTAATACACACAGTGATGTCACAGTACAGGGATAATACACACAGTGATGTCACAGTACAGGGATAATACACACAGTGATGTCACAGTACAGGGATAATACACACAGTGATGTCACAGTACAGGGATAATACACACAGTGATGTCACAGTACAGGGAGAATACACACAGTGATGTCACAGTACATGGATAATACACACAGTAATGTCACAGTGCAGTACACCACCTCCTTGCATCCTGTACGGGGTATAACACAATGGCCCACATTTACTAATAATGAGGGAGTGTGTACTGCAGTTTTCCTCACTATCCTGCAGGGTGCGCTACATTCATGAATCTGGTGCATTTCCAAAGTTCATGAACTGGGTGCAGCAGTTTCTTTGGTGCACTCAGTTTAAGGGGTTGTGTCCCAATTATGTTGGACTTCCGCTTGCGCCGGGACGCTACTTCCTGTGCACAATATTGTGTTGTGGCGTCCATTGTGCAACGGTAATGTCAAAAGCAAACCAGTGTGGTGTGTATGAAAGATCCTCAAGAAAATTCAAATTGATTCAAATAACAAATACAAAGTTTATTAAAGACACCTTTAAAAACATTGTGCAACGGTGACATAATATTACCAGAAACCTCATAAATGCTTGTGTTGGCAGTTCGTACATGTAGTTATGTGCAGTCGAGGCCAGAATACTGACGCCGACCGAATAGTAAATGGGGCAGATTTACTTTCCCGGTCCAGTCACGATCCCGCGGCGTGTTGTCCGACAAGGATTCGGGTCTGCCGGGATTCGGCACTAAGGTCGTGGGCCCGATATCCTGCATGTGTCGCTGCTGCCCCGAGGTCTGCCGAAGTTCACAATCTTCTTCCCGGTGCATGTAAGTTCTGATCTTGCGACACAATTCTTTTTTAAAATTCCGGGGTTTTTCCTAAACCATCGGGTTGTCCGTTGGCCACGCCCCCCGATTTGTGTCACGTGAAAGCCGTCGCCTGTGCCACAATCCGATTTCGTGCACCAAAATCCCGGGGCAATTTGGTGCAAATCGGAAATATTCGGGAAACCAGAGGAAAATGCGGCGTTTGGACCCTTAGTAAATGGGGCCCAATTGGTTCCTCGTAGTGTTCTCCCGGAATATTCCTCCGGTTCCTCCCCCTTCGGCCCCCATCATTGTGCGCACTGCCCCCTGTGTATAAGGCTGCGCCAGGATCGGGGAGAGGTTCCCGCTTTACGCTGTGACGGCCCTCGTCCTCCATTTCTCATAAATTTCCTGAAGCAGCTTTCTGTGTTCTCCTTTTATTGGGAATAAATCAGCGGTGACAGGAAGTTTTATGCCTAAATCCGTTTACTGTCCTTGTTGGGAGTCTTTAAATTAATATTTATAAGCTGAGAGTGGACTGAAGGGATGCGGCTGTAAAATATCTAAATACTTCATTTCGGCTTGAACTGCATTTTCCGTCCTGACCAGTGACACACTTTAATTACCGGTGACCCCGGCTTATATTGTCTCTGCGCCCGTCCTGCTCGCAAATCACCTGCGCCAATGATAATGTGGGTGATAAGGGAAGGTTGTTGTATGTGATATATAGACGCAGGGACAAGGAAACACACGGGAAACAACTCGACTCCAGAGACAACAAAACCACAAGAAGGGTGACATATCTCCAGGAAAATCACCCAAAATGGGTCCATAGATCTCACCAACATGTATAGAAGTTTATATAGTGCTAATATGGGGCAGTATTATAGTAGTTATATTCTTGTACATAGGGGGCAGTATTATAGTAGTTATATTCCTGTACATAGGGGGCAGTATTATAGTAGTTATATTCTTGTACATAGGGGGCAGTATTATAGTAGTTATATTCCTGTACATAGGGGGGAGTATTATAGTAGTTATATTCTTGTACATAGGGGGCAGTATTATAGTAGTTATATTCTTGTACATAGGGGGCAGTATTATAGTAGTTATATTCTTGTACATAGGGGGCAGTATTATAGTAGTTATATTCTTGTATATAGGGGGCAGTATTATAGTAGTTATATTCTTGTACATAGGGGGCAGTATTATAGTAGTTATATTCTTGTACATAGGGAGCAGTATTATAGTAGTTATATTCCTGTACATAGAGGGCAGTATTATAGTAGTTATATTCTTGTACATAGGGGCAGTATTATAGTAGTTATATTCCTGTACATAGGGGGCAGTATTATAGTAGTTATATTCTTGTACATAGGGGGCAGTATTATAGTAGTTATATTCTTGTACATAGAGTCATTATTATAGTAGTTATATTCCTGTACATAGGGGACAGTATTATAGTAGTTATATTCCTGTACATAGGGGGCAGTATTATAGTAGTTATATTCTTGTACATAGGGAGCAGTATTATAGTAGTTATATTCTTGTACATAGGGGCAGTATCATAGTAGTTATATTCTGTATATATGGGACATTGTTATAGCAGATATATATTTGTACATAGTAGCTGTGAAGTGAATATAAAAATTTTTCAACCATGAGCTGGGATTTTATAGACATAAAGGAATGATAATAAGCAATGTGCATCTTTTAGACAGTCTTTAATATGTAAATTCAGATTATTATACCAATGATATTAGCAGCAGTTACTCATTAATGGCGCACTGCTCGGTATGGCACTATTATATAGATGGCGGTATTATGTAGGTTGTGTATGAAGCTGTTTTGCATTTTATGCTTGTATTGTTTAGGCACATTATTGCACTATTATTTATATTACATGAAGCCTAGAGACTGCTGTGATCCAGTTACTTGTCAGCTGTGAGGATATAATCATATAGACAATATACATCTAGCACCACCACTACTCAGTATTAAAAACCTCCTATCAGAGATGCCATATATCTCTAAGGATCGGAGCAGAAGTCGTCTATTTACCCGGATGTCCGCTCTGTGGTCTTATGATTATGTTTTTCAATATAAGTCTCATTTTTACTATTCTCTTATTTTTATTATCTGCTATAAAAGATGCAGAATTTTATAACTTCCTCCGAAGACTCAGCTTCCAGCGGAGGAGTGGGGGGGGGGGGCGGATTGGAGCCTCTTGTCGGGTTTTCGGCCGCGCGATCCCTATCTGATTCGTTCCCATTCGGCCTCATTACGGCTCAACAAATCTAATCAAATAGTTAACTTTTGTAAGTGGCAATTAGTTACAATTTTCTAACGAGTAATCACAGCTTTCTCTCTACATTAATTTAAAATTACAGTTTTCAAAACCATTAGCGGAAAAGAAAATCAAACTAACCGCACGTCTTTTGTAAATTACTCTAATTATTTGGTCTTTGACAAGATGGGCTCTAAATTAGGCAACCTTTGTGCTTCGAGAGTCTTGGAGTGTCGTCAGGACAATAAATCAGCACCGACCGCGGCTGGTGGGGCGAGGGGACGATAAAGCGGGAAAAACAGAATTATTTTCGATGGTGAAAATAGAATTTTACTTAAAGGGGTTTTCAGGGAATTCCGAAAAAAGGCATAGGAATTCGGAACGAAAATGAAGCAGACTTTTTGTGATCTGACTCCCGTTTCCAGCATCACTGCCGCCATTGCTTCTTTGGGGTCTTCTTTAGCCAAGCAGTTGCCTCAGTGGGTTCCAATTGGTCGCAGCAGGTCCAGTGCAACCAATGACAATGGCGATGAAGGAACTAGGATCCAGGATGCCCCTGCTGCCGCGATTCATGAAGATCGTGTGCCCGAGTTCCTGCATCCATTGCTTCCCCGCCGAGGTCCACCAGTGTTCACCTTCTTCTTCCCAGTGCGTGTAAGTGAGTGTCTTGCGACAGAATTCTAAATGTTAAATCTTGTGCGTTGTCCAAATTCGTCGGATTGTCTGGCGGCCTGCTCCCCCCCCCCCGATTTCTGTCGCGTGCAAGCCGGCGCTGATGCGCCTAAATCCGATTGCGTGCGACACAATCCCTGGCAAAATGGAAATCGTCGGGAAATCCGACGAAAATGTGCTCCACGACCCTTAGTAAATGTGACCCAGTGAGTTGGAGTAAGATAATTACATTTTCTTTTTTCATCGTGTCCCTGCCCCCAAGGGAAGACCCCTCTAAGTTTTATACCATTTCTGTTTATGATTTACCATCATATTTCACAATTTTTTACACTTTTTTTTTAATCAATGCTAAAAGGCATAGACCTTCAGAAAATGGATGCAACGGCTGTGAATGGGTTAAATGTGGGGTAAAAGATGTGTCAATGCAGGGGGTATCAGGACCAGAATATATCTTGATAAATAACATCCACCTCATTTTATTAAAGTTTTTTTTCAGGTTATGTTTCTTATGTTCACCTACTATCATTATTTTTATAAACTGGCAGAGAGGATTTATAAGGTTAAAAAATCCACACTTCTCTCTCCCGAGCTTCCCTCAGTTCCAGCTTAGACACTGTGACCCCTAACTTGTTCGACTTGGTAGAGTTTTATAAAAATGGCCTATAAAAAAGCCCAGCATTTGTTTTCCCCAAATCAACCAATCCTAGCAGCGCTTAGTGTGTTCAGCAGCAGAATATCAGATGTAAACTGCGCTGTGATTGGTTGCTATGGGCTACAAGTGTTTTGAGGCCTAGTAGACAACTATAAGACAATTCTCTGTGATTGCTTCTGTATTATATGATATATAGAGGGTCTCAGATTGTCAGGGGGTCTCTGATCTGGCACTTAAAGGGATGTCCATAGCTTGGATGCTCTAATATGCACATAAATCTTAAAGGGGTAGTCTTGTATTTGAATATTGATCACCTACATGTAATAACCCCCATGATTGGCTGTTTTAGGTTGATAGGGCACTCTACAGGGGACCGCTTTTGTGTTACGGGACGGAGACATCATGTCCAATTGGTCACATGACCTGTTTACCACTCTTATTCAAGTGAATGGGGCTCGCCAAAATACCATGTATGGCCACTATAAAACGGTGGCAGCATCTTATGTAATTATGTAATGTAATGTCATCAGTAATTATCTGTGGGGATTGACGGCTATGGGCTTCAGTCTAGTCACCTGTTTACCACCTCTGTTTGCTGTTAGTGAATGGAAACATTCTTCTTTAAATGTTCTAAAGGCTGAAAACATGTGCTGGTCTATTAGCGTTCACACAACTGATACACTGTAACGAAACCTGCAGTTCTAAGCCATAAATTAAGTGGAATAATCTTTTATTTTGTAATGATTCCTAAAAAATAACCCAAAAATGAAATAATTATAACTAATTGTATGTTCTGAAGGAGCTGCGGCTGCTGCGGTCACATCATGTCCAGGCTCAGCTCCCACGTATCTCTATTATCCTCCTATTGCATTTGGAGGACGTTAACGAAGGGCAATAATAAAGCCAGGCTGTAAATTAAGCAGGACGTGTTAAGGGTTAATTGTGCCCCCCCCCCCATCCTGTCCCTCATGCATCAATTTTACACTCTTCTTCGCTCCAATAACAGGTTCATCCTCCACTAGCACCTATGGGTGATCTACATCAACCTTGGCCAGTGACACCTTGTGTTCATGTATGGACGATGTACACAGCACTCGTCACAGTTCACACTTACGATGGAATAGAAGGTGTCACAAATATCTATTACATATGAGAAGGGCACCAGATATCGCCCTCATATACAGACAATGCGGCAGCTTGGTATGTGCCGCATCTATTGTAGCCTGCTGCTTATGTTGGTTTAGGACAGTAAAAGGGTTAACTGTTTATGTCATTCGTGGCAGCAAGAGGGTTATTAATGACCTCCCTGGTGGTCTAGAGTATTAGATGAGTGAACCGGCAACATCCTTGGTGAGTTCTGTGACAAATTTAGTAAAAAGCTGAGGTACGAGGAATAATAATAACAACATCCCTGGTGGTCTCCAGCAGTCAAGGGATTGATAGTATTAGCCCTTGTGGGCTAGAGAATCTAGGAGATATGTAGAAACATCACTGGGAGACGACTTTAGCTCTTACTTGTGCATTGAACTGTTCCACAGCCTCTTCTCGCCGCTCTGAGTAAGAGCTGTAGTAGGTTTTTTTGTTAAATACTATAGCATTCACTCAGGGCATAGAGGAGGGTGAGTGAAGCAGCTCTATGAAGACACAGCAGTGTGAGGACATTCCCTTTAGCGGATTTGAGCTGTTACCAAGAATGTACACAAAGGTATGAGTATAGATCTCTCCCAGGACAGGGGTGCACCATCCATTAGACAAGTTGAGTTTCTTGCCTCAGGCATCACCACCTGCAGCAAGATGGGGGGCAGATTCAGTAGCGCAGTCACCTGCTACAAAGCAGGACTTGACACCTAAAAATAGAGTCTTTTTACAGCCGACATCAGCGTTGGTGTTACACAGCATTGAGAAACCACTTTTTAAAAAAATAACCTGACATATTAATTCTGGATGGGGCAGAGGGGGGCGCTCTTCTAAAGCCTCAGAACCTCCAGTGGCGTTCTTTAGAGGAACATGTAAAAGACGTAGAGCCACCTGGACTGGAAAACAGCTCAGTTAAGTCAGAATATTCCTTTCAGTGCCAAAAATTCACCTCTGTGGATGGGATCGGCACGAGCTTCCGATCCAGGCGACGTGTATGTTCACCATATTCAGGGGTCTAAATCACAATCATGTATTATACTCCCTTCCTCTCGTTTTGCATCATGTCCTTACGGAAAACAACTTTCCAGAAGGGCAGCATGGTGGCTCAGCGGTTAGCACTACAGCCTTGCAGTGCTGTGGTCCTGGGTTCAAGTCCCATCTAGGTCAACATTTGCAAAGAGTTTGTATGTTCTCTCCATGAGTTTCCGCCGGGTCCTCTGGTTTCCTCCCACACTCCAAAAACATACTGGTAGGTTGATTAGATTGTGAACCCCACAGGGACAGGGACTGATTTGGGAAACTCTGTGCAGCGCTGTGTAATATGTGTGCGCTATATAAGTAAAAGAATTATTATTATTATTATTATTATTATGGTGCACAATGCGAACCAATGACACAACAGGGGGAAACATTGTATCTCCTGATTTCTCCTCGGTCTCTTAAAGGGACCAGAACAGCGTGTACCTTTATGTGAAGAAATGGAAATATACATAAATACTATGAATGTGTGATGTAGACCTATGGGACCAGGGGGAGGGGACAAGGAGACAAACCGTGCGAAATTGTACAATGAGATGGAAACTAATAAAGAGGAGATGACAAGGAGGCCCCTCCAGCATGTAAAAATCTTAATTGGTCGCATGCTATGTATTCCCACGTGGTGACACGGACACAGTCTATTGGTCCGCCCCGAGGCTGGCGCTGTCATCACCAATGGTTCTGCCTATACAGGGAAGCAGATACACGTCAGGGCTCCCGATCCCGTATCATTAACAGTTTCCGAAACCAGCGGTGGCCAGTGGGGCGAGCAGGGCGTGCATAACTAATGGCCTGTAATACGTCTTGGTCGAAATTTTGACCCAGATGAGAGGAGAAGATAAATCTCTCGCACCTTCTGTTTTACATGGGGCTAAAAGGTGCGCGGAGCAATTTGGCTTCCGTACATACATTATTCTTACACAAGGTTTGGACCCGGGATTCGTTTCGCTCTGCCCCGGGGCTGTCACTGATTAGATGAAGCATCGAGACTCTCACCAATGTAAGAGGAAGACGCTGTCCTAGATTTACCAGATTACTTGAGATGCGAATAAAAAAAATTCTCTATATGTTTATGAAAATAATAATAATTCCTTTATTTATATAGCGCACACAGATTCCGCAGGGCTGCACAGAACTTGCCAAATTGGTCCCTGTCCCCAATGGGGCTCACAATCTAAACAACCTACCAGTATGTTTTGGAGTGTGGGAGGAAACCGGAGGACCTGGAGGAAACCCACGCAAACACGGAGAGAACATACAAACTCTTTGCAGATGTCGACCTGGGTTAGCACTTCAGCAAGGCAGAAGTGCTAACCACTGAGCCACCGTGCTGCCCTACCACAACATAAGTGTAAAGTTCTATGTAAAGAAAATCCTCGAAATGTCAAAAATTTGGGTTAATCTGTAGAATTCCAAACGCGAGACTCTACCCCGTGTGCATTCATTTTTCTCATTTACTTTATGGGACAAATAAAACAATAACATGGCTGAAAAAATATTGAGACAAGTTATTAGCTGTGGCCTATTACCACCATTCCGTTGATGAAAAAATGCCGCCATATTGTGACAAATTATTAGCTCAAGTTTGTGGTTGAGAAAAAATACTGCCAAATTGTGCTTAAATATTACCACAATACTGTGGCTGATAAAATTCAGCTGCATTAGCACGATTCTGCGGCAGAAAAAATACCGCCATATTGTACTAAAATATTTCCATGATTCAGTGGATGAAAAAATACTGCCATACTCTGGCAAAATATTGACTCAATACTATGGCTGCAAAAATACCACTACATATCGTCGACGAAATATTAGCACGATTCCATGGCAGAAAAAAATACCGCCATATTGTGATTAAATGTTACCACAATACTGTGGCTGATAAAGTACCGCTAGATTGTGACAAAACATTAGCACGATTCAGTGGGTGAAAAACTACCGCCATGTTCTGACAATGTATTGACACAATCCTGCGGCTGAAAAAAATGCCGCCATACTATGACAAAACTATAACACCAGGATATATGTATGAAATACTAAAAAATGACTGTGTAATAGCACCTGGGGTGTAGCTTTAAGAGGTCTGGAGAAAAAGATAAGTAAATACAGTGGCTGAATATTACCGCCATACAAGGATTACATAATATCATTACATCATGACTGATACATTGTCTGGATAATATTGCAACATAGTAAATAAATAACACCACAATACCATGTCTAATACAGTGTCTGCATGATGTAGTGAGTAAATAATACCAACATATTACCAAGTCATACCGCATTACCATGATGGATAATACCACCATACAGTGACTCAATAAAACCACACTACAATGACTATATGGAGTGACTGGATTATTATGCTGTTTAATGACTTGGGTGGCAGTATAATGTCACCATATAGTGACTAAATAATACTTCCATATGGTTGCTGCAGAGACATATTCATTCCCCCGTACTATAACCATACAATTACTTTTTACTAGGTTTCAATAATAAGATCAGATCTTGAAATAATGCAGTAACTGAATTATATTGCCAAACCATTAATAAATAATACAACCATACAGTGTCTGAATAATATTACCATATAGTGAATGTTTACTGCTGCCATAACATGACAGTGATGGCATAATACCGCCATACACTGATCACGTTATACCGCCTTATCATGACTAAATAGTGTGGTTAATATTATCATACGACGACTAAGTGACGCACCGCATCACGACGAAATGGAGTTTCTTGATAATATCGCCACACATTGACTAAATAATACCGCTGTTCCATGACTAAATGCTACTGCCACATACACCTACTGAATAATACTTCCATACAGAGACTATCCAATATATGGAGTGAATGAATACGACTGCCATACATTACAGGAATAATACCGCCATTCTATGACTAAATACTAGTGCCACAAACACCTACGGAATAATACCTCCATACAGAGACTATCCAATATATGGAGTGAATGAATACTACTGCCATACATTACAGGAATAATACCACCATTCCATGACTAAATGCTACTGCCACATACACCTACTGAATAATACCTCCATACAGAGACTATCCAATATATGGAGTGAATGAATACTACTGCCATACATTACAAGAATAATACCGCCATTCCATGACTAAATGCTACTGCCACATACACCTACTGAATAATACCTCCATACAGAGACTATCCAATATATGGAGTGAATTAATACTACTGCCATACATTACAGGAATAATACCGTCATTCCTTGACAAAATGGTGACACATCAAATACAGCTTCTAAATTATACCTCCATACAGAGACTGCATAGAGCGGCAGGATACGACTATCATCCAATATACAGAGTTAATGAATAATACTGTCCTACATTACAGGAATAATACCGCCATTCCTTGACTAAATGGTGACACATGACGTACAGCTACTGAATTATACCTCCATACAGAGAGAGCGGCAGGATACGACTATCATGCAGTATACAGAGTTAATAAATAATACTGCCATACATTACATGGATAATACCACCATACTGTGACCAAATAATACCACCTTCCTATAACTAAATATCAATAGTGCCATAAAGTGATTGTATAATACACCATCCCATGACTCAATAGTGTAAATAATATCGCCATACAGTGACTAAATAATACCGACACTCAAACCATCCATAAGGTAACTATTACAGTATTTTTTGGACTATAAGGCACACCGGAGTATAAGGCGCACCATCAATAAATGCCTGCTAAAACGTCTAGGTTCAAATATAAGGCGCACTGGACTATAAGTCGCACCTGATTATAAGGATGAGTGACCAGCAGGTGGCAGACCTGTGCACAGCTCAAGGCAGCTGCTGTCTGTAAGTACGGTTCGTATATAAGGCACACTGGACTATAAGGCGCACCTTTGATTTCTCAGAAAATCAAATGATTTTTAGTGCGCCTTATAGTTCGAAAAATACGGTAATGCAGTGACTACAGAGACCATCAGGGTATGACCTATGTACAACATGCAGAGTGACTGAATAGTACTGCCATACATTCACTGAATAATACCCCCATACCATTACTAAATACAGTTTCTGAATGCTATTGTCATACAGAGACTGAAAATACCGCAATCCCATGGTGAGTAAATAATATCGCCATATGGTGTCTGTATAATACCGCTGTGCATGACTATGGAGAGATTCTGAGCCCCCCCCCTTGCTTTGTGTATGTTCTCTCCACATTATGTCTGGTTTTTATAGATGTACCGCAGACAATATGGCTCAGTCACTGAGACAGCTTGTGCTATAAGTGCCGGGAGCTGCGCTGAATATCAGCCGCTGATTAGACGTTGCCTTTAATCTGCTCAGTACATAATAAACAAATTGTCTCCACTGTTAATAAGGCGACGCCATAAACCGAAGCGGAGAGAAGCAGATGACACTGTCTGTATATAGAGGAACCCAAAAAGGAAACATTCACCCGAGTGATCCGCTACAATGTATATAAGATGTATATAAGAGTTACTAAAAAATCCAGAGCATTTCCATAGGACTATTATACCCTGATATTATATGTATACAGGAACTATGCAAAATGATGAGTTTCCATACATGGACTATAAATAATAACCCTATAGTATATTTCTGTAATAAACCAGTTATCTGCATTATTACACAAAGCTATACTCACTATTCTGTTGCTGGTGCAGTCACTGTGTACATACATGACATTACTTATCCTGTACTGATTTTGAGTTACATCCTGCATTCCATAACTCCGGTACAGGATAAGTAATGTCATGTATGTACACAGTGACTGCACCAGCAGCAGAATAGTGAGTACAGCTCTGGGGTATAATACAGGATGTAACTCAGGATCAGTACAGGATAAGTAATGTCATGTATGTACACAGTGACTGCACCAGCAGCAGAATAGTGAGTGCAGCTCTGGGGTATAATACAGGATGTAACTCAGGATCAGTACAGGATAAGTAATGTCATGTATGTACACAGTGACTGCACCAGCAGCAGAATAGTGAGTACAGCTCTGGGGTATAATACAGGATGTAACTCAGGATCAGTACAGGATAAGTAATGTCATGTATGTACACAGTGACTGCACCAGCAGCAGAATAGTGAGTGCAGCTCTGGGGTATAATACAGGATGTAACTCAGGATCAGTACAGGATAAGTAATGTCATGTATGTACACAGTGACTGCACCAGCAGCAGATAGTGAGTGCATCTCTGAAGCTCGTTACATCGTTAGCTGTCTGTTGCTGTGGGAGGCTGTGTGCTGCTGCTGCTCTGAGCTCCAGGAATAATCCACCTCCACCTGGGGCCTGCTCTCTCCCTTCCCAGGGAGGGAGTGGGTTTCCAGGCATGAGCCAGAGCGGCAAGCCCCAGGCTCCTGCTTCCCGGGTCAGGCCGGCGGGGGGCAGGGGTAGCCAGGAACCGGCCAGCGCTATGGAGGACTCAGGGGTGAGACGTTCCACCAGGAGTCGTAGTAATACTGCTCCTGCTCCCCCTGGGTCCAGTGTAAAGAGGCAAACCCAGAAGCCGGACGTCCATGATGGTGCGGGTGAGAGCGGTCCTTCCGGGGCTGGAGCCATGAAGCGGAGTGCTCACAGAGGTAAGGCTGACCATGCGGGGGGAGGCTGGGCGGTGCAGGGGCCCCGGGAGTCTTTGTCCACCTATGCCTCCCGGGTCCAGAGCCACCTCTGTGAGTACGAAGAGGCAAGTAAGACCATCAGGAGGCTCCGGGAGGAGCTGCGATGTGCCCGCGCCAGGGCGAACACAGCGCCAAAGAAGCGCAAAATAGAAATTAATGGAGAAATTAACCACCTGAAGGCAGAGATTGCTAAGCTTGATAAAAGAAAAACTTTCATATTAGACAACAGCGGTCCGTTTAAAGAAAAACTTGTAAATGATGATAGATTTGCTCAAATGGCTGATACCAGAGAGCAAAGGCTGAAGGGGTTGCAGCCTGCAAGCCAGGTGGAGGAGGAGGATGATGATGATGATGACGAGCAGCAGGATACACCTGGCGGCCTGCAGGAAGATCAGCAGGCCTCGTGCAGTGGGCCCCCTGCTGGACAGCCAGCAGTAACACCTCGCTCGGGGGAGGACAGTGACACCGGCAGCCAGGGAGGGGCGCTCATGGCGGAGATCCGGCTGCTTGAGTCCCCAGTGCACATGGAAAACTTTTCTTTTGGTGACGAACTCCCAGAGGAAGCCGCTGGGGAGAGCAGCCGGAGGAAGGCGAAGAAGACCAGGCCAAAGCAGCAAGAAGAGGTACGTTTCATCTTTACCCCCCTCCCTGTACACCCCCCCGGGCAAAGCGCAGGGTCAGCTCACTGTGCAAGCCCTGCTACCCAAACCCCCCCGAGTTCTGCAGTGGACCCGGTGCAAAGGTGCAGGGAGATTACAGGTGTGACATCTGATGTGGCGATGGGCTCCGTCTCTGTTTGTGGTAACAGTGGGGGAGCAGGGGAGGCATCGGCCGCAAGGCCGGACAGTCAGGGCGGCTCGGCAGTGGCGATAACATCAAAATCCAGTGCTGTGGTGCGTCCCCCGCTGGGAGGGGGGGACAGCCCGGCACTGGTGGCAGCTTCCGGTGCCTCGGCGCCTCTTCATGCTGTTGCCGCTGATCACTTGGTTATGGAGCGGCGGCAGTGTGGAGGGGTCGCTGAGGCTGAGGGCTCCGGACCTCCCAGACAAAAAGTGTTATTCTGTGTTGGTGTTGGGGATAATGTGAATTCTACGGAAATTGGAGATCAGCGGCGCCTCACACCGGCTAAAGAACAGCGGCGAATGTTACCAAGCCCCAGGAGAAGTAAAATAACATCTGCTACCGATGATGCGGAGGGCACAAGTGTGACAAGAGTTGTGGTCCCCTCTGAGCAATGCTCTGCGGGGGGACCCCCGTCCCTTGTGCCTGAAGATGCGGAGGTGGGCATGTCCCCTGATGTTGGTGCTGGTCCAGCCAGTGTGAGTGGAGTAAGTAATGTTGTGGTGGATAATGTGAATGGTGTGAGTGGTGGAGAACCATTACCAGTTATCGGGGTGAGTGATGGAGTGACTGGTGGTGTGAGTGGCGCGGCTGAGTGTAACATGGAGGTGGGTTGTGTTAATGTGGTGGGTGCAGGGGTTGGTCCGGTTGCTCCCCCAGTGGCGGCCCCTATTAAGAGCTATGCCAGTGTCGCTGCTGGGGGAAGTAGGGTTCCATCATCCTCGTCTCTGGGCTCTGGGGACGGCTTTTTGCAACGGCGCCTCCTGCAGGCCTTACAGAAGGGAGAAAGGACGATCAATGTAGCGGGGCAGGAGGTTGATTTGTCGTTTTGGATAGAGAGGCACGGCCTGTCTGCCTTCCGAGAGCAAAAAGGCAGGGAGACATCATGGTCGCTCCCAACAACCGGGCCTGGTGCTAACCGTAGGAATGTGGTCCGTCTTCGGTGGCGTGGCAGTGATGTGTGTCCCCCTCGGGCAAGGGTAGTTGAGCTGCTGCTGACGATGATCTTCAAGGCGGCTGACATCTTTGCCTTGATCCATCCCTGTGGTACATCTGAGTTTGATGTCAGCTTTGTTCGGCCGGAGGGGCTTGAGCTCTTCTGGTCCAACTATGAGCTGAGATACCACGAGCCCGAGTGGCGGGACTTTGCTGTGCAAGCAGTGTCCCGCCAGAGCGAACTCAAGAAAGTGACCGTTCTTACCCGTAACGAATCACTATCTTGCTTTGACATCATGACCTGGATGAATCGCTACGGAGAGGTACTGGGAGTACCAGAAAAAAATCGTGATGAGTATGGTATCTGGTCAGGGGCCTGGACCTTCATGGTAAAGTTGAGGCGTTCAGGTAACTCAGTCGCCCACATCCCTTCATCAGCCTTCCTGGGGAGGGATCGGATCCTGATCTTCTACCGGGGGCAGCCTGAGCTGTGTCACAGGTGCGGCGACCCCACACATTTCAGCGCAAACTGCACCGTGCAGAAGTGTGCGTTGTGTGGGGGTGTCGGCCATCTCGCTGCATCCTGTACGGGACAGATTAGGTGTAACCTGTGTGGTGATCTCGGTCACCCGTACAGTCGTTGTCCTCTTTCCTTCGCTAATGCAGGCTCAGCCTCAGCGGATGAAAGCCATGAGGCTGAATCTGCTGGGGAGGGGACTAGCAGAGGTGGAGGAATGGAGGGGCCAGGGAAGAAAGACAGGAAAAAGACGCCTGCCCAGCTAAGGCGTCTAGAAAAGCGTCAACAGGAGAGAGAGCGGGGGGAGTCTCGGGCTGCTGGGACAACCTCTGGCGCTGTCCTGGAGACCACACCTGTCGCTGAGGCCCCAGGGGATGATGTACTGGATGAGGAGGTCAGGAGGATCGAGAGAGAGGAAGGTGCCACGTCCTCAGACTCCTCCCATTATGAGAGTATGGATGAGGATAATAGGGCGTGGCTAGAGGAAAAGCGTAAGCGTGGCGCCAAAAAGAAGAAAAAGGGTAAAAAGAAGGGAGGTGTAAGATCTTCTCCCTCCCTGACTAAGGTACCCAAGGAAGGTGCAACCAACCCCCCGCTGGTCGAACTTTCAAATCGATTCCTGGCCCTTGATGGAGCCTCTCCTGCCGATGGAGGGGCTGAGGGTGAAGGGACAGAGGTGGCGGAGGGGCCTGCAGGGGGTGCCGAGTCTCCCCCTGGGGAGTCAGGGTCCTCAGGCGGGGAGACTGGCCCAGAGTCTGGAGACGAGGATGAGGGGGCAGGTCCTGGATCTGCCCCTGAAGCATCAGAGGTGCGGGAGATGGACACCACAATATGTCTAAAAAGGGGGTGTTCATTTCCCAAGGGTGGTGGTAAGATGGGTAAAAAGAAAGCCGTCTAACTCAATCACTCATGATGGCGGCACCCACTCCGTTGACGCTGGCGTCCATTAATGTCGCCAGCATTAAGTCTGATGCGGCTAGATTTGCGGCCTTTGATTTTCTCGGCCGCGTTGAAGCCGACATTTTATTTTTGCAGGAGACCAGGCTGCCAGATTTGGCGGCCGTGTTTAAAGCTAAGAGGGAATGGAGACACGGGCCTTCCTATTGGTCTCTTGCGGCCGAGCCGTATAGCGGAGTGGCGGTCCTTTTTACCGCACCGGTAGAATGCCGACGAGTTATTGAGTTGGAAATGGGGAGGTGCCTGATCCTGGATGTCCTCATGAAGGGACAAGAACTTCGCCTAATTAACATCTATGGTCCCCAGTCCAAGTGGGACAGGAAGTGTCTCTTTATGAGGATCAAGCCCTACCTTTTTACAAGTCGGCAGGTGGTCTTTGGAGGGGACTTCAATGCTGTCACGAGGTCCCAGGATAGGGGAGGTTCCAGAGACAAGCTGACTTATGATAGCGTCGCTCTTAATAGCATAGCCAGTGAGGCTCGCCTGGTGGATGTCCACATCCGGCACACCCCAGGCCACGCGGGGTTCACCTATTATAGGGGTAGCTGCAGGTCTAGAATAGACAGGTTTTATTTAAAGGAGGAAGCCATCTCTTCACCAGTGTCCGTTGTTGAGGTGGAGTTCTCCGACCACTGTTTAATTTTGTTTTCTCTGAATGTTACAGAGACCCCCCGGATGGGAAGAGGCTACTGGAAGCTCAATTCATCTCTCCTGGAAGAAGCAGAGATAAGACAATCCTTTGAGGACTTTCTTCAGAGCCAGGTACCTTTGCTGGGCCTTTGTAGCAGTAAGTCAGAGTGGTGGGAGATGCTCAAGAAAAGGGTGGCGAGATTCTTCCGCCAGCTCTCGAGCCTCAGGAGCCTGGACAGGTACCGCCTGTATCAGGGCCTGAGGAGGAAACTCGAGCATCTCGTCTCGACTGGAGGTAGTCGTGAGGACATCTCCAGAGTGAAATCCTTGCTGAAGAGGTGTCAGTACGATAGACACGCATCTTTGGTTTTTGAGAGGGATTACGGGAAATACCGCTCGCCCGACCCTTACAGAAACTGCAAGATGTCAGTGAATGGTAAAGTTGTCACAGGACTGGTTGACAGTACGGGATCCCTGAAAAGGTCCAGATCAGGGATCCTGGAGGTCGTCAGATCCTTCTACTCGCACCTCTTGGGCAGGAAGGATCTAGATCGGGATGTGATGTCGGCTTTCCTGGCTGAAACTGTCCCTGAGCCAGGAGTAGACCCCTCTCTTGATGTTTTGACTGAAGTGATCAGGGAAGAGGAAGTCAGCCTGGCGATTGAAGGGCTCGCCCTCAAGAAATCGCCGGGTCCGGATGGCTTAACATCTGAGTTTTATAAGACCTTTAAGGACGCCTTGGTTCCCCTCTTGACTGAGGTATTCAATGAGTGTCTTTCCTCGGGCGCTCTGCCGAAGTCAATGAGGAGGTCAGCGCTGATCATCCTGTCAAAGGGTAAGGACCGATCTCGTGTTGAGAACTGGCGTCCCATAGCGCTTCTCAATACGGACAGAAAGGTTTTGGCAAAGGTGCTGTTTAATCGGCTGGTGCAGTTTGCGCCCCGGCTCCTTTCGGGGACCCAGCACTGCTCTGTTCCAGGCGGCAGTACATTTAGTGCTGTGCTTTGTGTCCGGGAGGCAGTGGAGCAGGGCAGGGCTGGTAACTGGAAGGGGTACTTGCTGTCCTTGGATCAGGCAAAAGCGTTTGATCGGGTTGACCACGAGTACCTCTGGTCTGTCTTTCTGAGGTATGGCCTGCCGGGGGAGTTTGTCAATTGGCTGAAAGTTTTGTATGCAGGGGCAGAGAGTTTCCCGCTTGTGAACGGTTGGATTGGCCGCTCTTTTGAGGTCGGGTCTGGTGTTCGCCAGGGTTGTCCTCTGAGCCCACTTTTATACGTGTTCGCGATTGACCCATTCCTTAGGAGGGTTGATCGTGGGCCGTTGGTGGGAGTCGGGATGGATCGGGCAGCACCGGAAGCCACTCTAAGGGTGGTAGCGTATGCCGATGATGTCACCGTTTTCGTGTCCTCGGGAGGGGAGGCGCAATGGGTGATGTCAGAGGTTGACCGCTACTCGGAGGCTTCTGGGTCCAAGATCAACCGGGATAAGTGTGAGAGTCTCTGGCTGGGAGAGGGAGGTCCAGGCTTTGATCTCCCGGACACTCTTCCAGGGCCCCAGGACTCTGCCAAAGTTCTCGGCATCGAATTTGGCCAGGGGGATTACCCCATGCAAAACTGGAACGGCAGGCTTAAGATCGCCGCTCAGAGGGTGGACCAGTGGAAGGGTTGGTCTTTGACCCTCAGAGAAAGGGTGAACCTGATTAAAACTTACCTACTCCCATTGCTGATTTATCTGGGCAGTGTGTGCATGTTGCCGGAACCCCTCTGGACTCGGGTGTACAGTCTGTTCTTCCAGCTGTTATGGGGGAATAGGCTGAACCTAATCAAGAGGGAGGTTACTTACCGCACGAGGAGACAAGGAGGGTTGTGTATGGTCAACCCTGTGGTGTTCCTAGTGAATACCTTTCTTAAGATCAATGTAGCAAACCTCTGGAAAGAGAGGGCTCCTCCGTGGGTATACTCCTGCAGGGGATGGTTTCGGCCTTTCTTCCAGGAATGGGAGACAGGAGGACAAGTGAAGGATCTTCGCACACCGCATGGGCATCTTCCGGCTTACGCTACCCTGGTTCTGAAGGTGATTCGCCGGTGGGGTCTGGGAATGTGGGAGATCAGGACCATGTCGAGGAAAGTCCTTGACAAGAGGGTTCTGTTGACCCATTTCCAGAAGCCTCTGGCCCTCAGGGATTGCCCAAGTCGGGATCTGGGGGTGGGTTTGAGTTTATTGAATTCCATCAGGATCCCCTTGAAGTTTTGGGACTTGGCTTGGCGCTGCTTCCATGGAAAGCTGTGTGTGAGGGACAATCTGAAGTGTAGGAGCTCTGAGGAAAGGGGTTGTCCCCGGGAGGAGTGCGGTGGTCTGCTGGAGAGCATGGACCACTTCCTGCTTCAGTGCCCCTTTAACACAGAGGTGTACAACCGGGTGGGCGCTTCCATCCATTGGCCCGGGTTGGCCGGTCTCTCCTATGCGGAGTGGGCCTATGGAGCATTCAGAGGCCTGGGTGGCCGGGACCGCTGCACGTTATTTCTAGTTAGTCTAGTGGTCAGGTACCACACGTGGAACGCACGGTGTTTAGTATCGACGCAGCGTAAAATCCTCCCGGTGGATGAGGTGGTTAGGAACATTCTGGGTGACCTGGTGAAGGTGTGCTCTCTGGAGTATGAGAGGCGGGGCACGGGGAGGGCCTCTCTCCTTTGGAGGGGGTTCTCCTTTAGTGTCCCTTAGTCTGTCATCTCCTCTCCTGGTGTTGGGCTGAAGCTGACACTGTAGATTTTTGTTTTGTGTTCTGGGCATGTAGTGATGTTGGGCTTGCAGGCGCCGAACCTGGGCTTTATGTGGTTTGTATTTATGTTGTTGAGATTTTATTTGTATTCTGTTTTCTTTATGTTGTGTTGTAAATACTGTATATATTGTATATATTGTATATAGTGGGGTTTGGGATTAGTGTTAGGTTGGGAGGGGGGTGATGGTGATGGGGGGGGGGGTGATGGTGGTGGGATTTACGAACTGACCTTGGACTCTATGACCCTGGGCACTGGTCTGGACTACTTAACGCAAACTTTGGACGTTAGACCAGTGTCTGGGGGGAAGGGGAGGGTGCGGGCGAGGGATTTAGTTTAGTGTAGTGTTGTGTGTATTATGTATTATATATTAAAAAAAAAAAAAAAAAAATGGGTGTGGGATGTGGTCTGTGTGGGGTGGTTTGTTATTAGAGGGTGTGGGGTGGGTTTATGTATATTTATAGTCATTTTTGTTTATTTGCGGGTGTGATTTGTCTTATTGTTAATTGGTTTGGTTTAGGTTGTGATAATCGGTTGGGTGGGGGTTGTGGTGTTCATTCATTTCGGTATATTGTAAGTTATTGTTTTTACTAGGTGTGAATGTGGCTGGACCAGCAGGTAAGAGATTGTATATATTGTATATTATGTTTTGTTTGTATTGTTATGTTTTTTACTTTTATATAAAATAAAAGATCTACAGGATGTAACTCAGGATCAGTACAGGATAAGTAATGTCATGTATGCACACAGTGGGGGTCATTTACTAAAGGCCCGATTCGCGTTTTCCCGACGTGTTACGCGAATATTTCCGATTTGCGCCGATTGTACCTGAATTGCCCCGGGATTGTGGCGCACGCGATCGGATTGTGGCGCATCGGCGCCGGCATGCGCGCGACGGAAATCGGGGGGCGTGGCCGAACGTAAACCCGACGTATTCGGAAAAACCGCCGCATTTAAAAACCGAAAAAGTGTCGCTTGGGGAGCGCTTACCTTCACTTGGTCCGAGGTGGTGAATTCCGGCGCGATGAGATGACTTTCAGCGCAGCAGCGCCACCTGGTGGACGGCGGAAGAACTACATTCATAAATCCCGGCCGGACCCGAATGCAGAGCAGAGAACGCGCCGCTGGATCGCGACTGGACCGGGTAAGTAAATGTGCCCCAGTGACTGCACCAGCAGCAGAATAGTGAGTGCAGCTCTGGGGTATAATACAGGATGTAACTCAGGATCAGTACAGGATAAGTAATGTCATGTATGTACACAGTGACTGCGCCACCAGCAGAATAGTGAGTGTAGCTCTGGGGTATAATACAGGATGTAACTCAGGATCAGTACAGGATAAGTAATGTCATGTATGTACACAGTGACTGCACCAGCAGCAGAATAGTGAGTGCAGCTCTGGGGTATAATACAGGATGTAACTCAGGATCAGTACAGGATAAGTAATGTCATGTATGTACACAGTGACTACACCAGCAGAATAGTGAGTGCAGCTCTGGAGTATAATACAGGATGTAACTCAGGATCAGTACAGGATAAGTAATGTCATGTATGTACACAGTGACTGCACCAGCAGAATAGTGAGTGCAGCTCTGGGGTATAATACAGGATGTAACTCAGGATCAGTACAGGATAAGTAATGTCATGTATGTACACAGTGACTGCACCAGCAGCAGAATAGTGAGTGCAGCTCTGGGGTATAATACAGGATGTAACTCAGGATCAGTACAGGATAAGTAATGTCATGTATGTACACAGTGACTGCACCAGCAGCAGAATAGTGAGTGCAGCTCTGGGGTATAATACAGGATGTAACTCAGGATCAGTAGAGGATAAGTAATGTCATGTATGTACACAGTGACTGCACCAGCAGCAGAATAGTGAGTGCAGCTCTGGAGTATAATATAAGATGTTGTTGACAGATCTCTGACCCCTATGTGTTCTGTATTTGGTTTGTTCCTATTGCTCTATTACAGCTCAGGGCTCCAGGAAATTTTTGTAAAGTTTGTGATTTCTCCCATAAATTATCGGTAACTTCTTTGCACTTCATCTTTATCCCGGGCTCTTGTCTGATTTGTGGAGGATTAATCAGTGAGATTTATCCTATTAAACATATTAATGTCATTATTTCATTTTGATAGTAAATTGGACGGAGCCCTTAATGAGCGCACGGATATTCCTCACCGGCAGAAATCTGGGAGAATATATGGAAAGATGCGCTGCTGTTATAGGACGCGTCTATTAAAGATCTGGAGTTAATTATCCCGTCTACTAATAATAAACATGATGCAATTAAATTCACCTTGACTTGTAACTTTAATCAAATTAATTTCCTTGATGTTGCTGTAATTAAAGAGGGGGATCATCCACAGACAGATTTATAGCCGAAATGTACAGATAAAAACAATTATTTATTGCCGGGTAATTTTCACCTTGTAGTCAAAATTATTTTTCAGCCCATTTAGGAGCTAAAAGATTCACGTCCCAGAGGTGGAAGGATAAGGAAAGAGGTGGCGGAAAACATTGTTACCAATAGACCCCTACTCCACCTGCCCGATCCCTACACATCAGGGCTGCTTACTAGTGCTCTACTAGGAGTAGTAGTACTGTGCTGTGTCATATACAGGATAGGAGTAGTAGTACTGTGCTGTGCCCATATATACAGAATAGGAGTAGTAGTACTGTGCTGTGCCCATATATACAGAATAGGAGTAGTAGTACTGTGCTGTGTCATATACAAAGGATAGGAGTAGTAGTACTGTGCTGTGTCATATACAAAGGATAGGAGTAGTAGTACTGTGCTGTGTCATATACAGGATAGGAGTAGTAGTACTGTGCTGTGCCCATATATACAGAATAGGAGTAGTAGTACTGTGCTGTGCCCATATATACAGGATAGGAGTAGTAGTACTGTGCTGTGTCATATACAAAGGATAGGAGTAGTAGTACTGTGCTGTGTCATATACAAAGGATAGGAGTAGTAGTACTGTGCTGTGCCCATGTATACAGGATAGGAGTAGTAGTACTGTGCTGTGCCCATATATACAGGATAGGAGTAGTAGTACTGTACACTGCCAATACATACAGGATAGCAGTAGTATTACTGTGCTGTGCCCATATATACAGGATAGGAGTAGTAGTACTGTACTGTGCCCATACATACAGGATAGCAGTAGTATTACTGTGCTGTGCCCATATATACAGGATAGGAGTAGTAGTACTATGCTGTGCCATATGTACAGGATAGAAGTAGTAGTACTGTGCTGTGCCCATATATACAGGATAGGAGTAGTAGTACTGTACACTGCCCATATATACAGGATAGGAGTAGTAATACTGTGCTGTGCCCATATATACAGGGTAGGAGTAGTAGTACTGTGCTGTGCCCATATAAACTGGATAGGAGTAGTAGTACTGTGCTGTGTCCATATATACAGGATAGGAGTAGTAGTACTGTGCTGTGCTCATATATACAGGATATGAGTAGTAGTACTGTACTGTGCTCATATATACAGGATAGGAGTAGTAGTACTGTGCTGTGCCCATATATACAGGATAGGAGTAGTAGTACTGTGCTGTGCCCATATATACAGGATAGGAGTAGTAGTACTGTGCTGTGTCATATACAAAGGATAGGAGTAGTAGTACTGTGCTGTGCCCATATATACAGGATAGGAGTAGTAGTGCTGTGCTGTGCCCATATATACAGGATAGGAGTAGTAGTACTGTGCTGTGCCCATATATACAGGATAGGAGTAGTAGTACTGTGCTGTGCCCATATATACAGGATAGGAGTAGTAGTACTGTGCTGTGTCATATACAAAGGATAGGAGTAGTAGTACTGTACTGTGCTCATATATACAGGATAGGAGTAATAGTACTGTGCTGTGTCCATATATACAGGATAGGAGTAGTAGTACTGTGCTGTGCCCATATATACAGGATAGGAGTAGTAGTACTGTGCTGTGCCCATATATACAGGATAGGAGTAGTAGTACTGTGCTGTGCTCATATATACAGGATATGAGTAGTAGTACTGTACTGTGCTCATATATACAGGATAGGAGTAGTAGTACTGTGCTGTGCCCATATATACAGGATAGGAGTAGTAGTACTGTGCTGTGCCCATATATACAGGATAGGAGTAGTAGTACTGTGCTGTGTCATATACAAAGGATAGGAGTAGTAGTACTGTGCTGTGCCCATATATACAGGATAGGAGTAGTAGTGCTGTGCTGTGCCCATATATACAGGATAGGAGTAGTAGTACTGTGCTGTGCCCATATATACAGGATAGGAGTAGTAGTACTGTGCTGTGCCCATATATACAGGATAGGAGTAGTAGTACTGTGCTGTGTCATATACAAAGGATAGGAGTAGTAGTACTGTACTGTGCTCATATATACAGGATAGGAGTAGTAGTACTGTGCTGTGCCCATATATACAGGATAGGAGTAGTAGTACTGTGCTGTGCCCATATATACAGGATAGGAGTAGTAGTACTGTGCTGTGTCATATACAAAGGATAGGAGTAGTAGTACTGTGCTGTGCCCATGTATACAGGATAGGAGTAGTAGTACTGTGCTGTGCCCATATATACAGGATAGGAGTAGTAGTACTGTACACTGCCCATACATACAGGATAGCAGTAGTATTACTGTGCTGTGCCCATATATACAGGATAGGAGTAGTAGTACTGTGCTGTGCCATATGTACAGGATAGAAGTAGTAGTACTGTGCTGTGCCCATATATACAGGATAGGAGTAGTAGTACTGTACACTGCCCATATATACAGGATAGGAGTAGTAGTACTGTGCTGTGCCCATATATACAGGGTAGGAGTAGTAGTACTGTGCTGTGTCCATGTATACAGGATAGGAGTAGTAGTACTGTGCTGTGCCCATATAAACTGGATAGGAGTAGTAGTACTGTGCTGTGTCCATATATACAGGATAGGTGTAGTAGTACTGTGCTGTGCTCATATATACAGGATATGAGTAGTAGTACTGTACTGTGCTCATATATACAGGATAGGAGTAGTAGTACTGTGCTGTGCCCATATATACAGGGTAGGAGTTGTAGTACTGTGCTGTGTCTATATATACAGGATAGGAGTAGTAGTACTGTGCTGTGCCCATATATACAGGATAGTGAGAGAACAACCTATGTCTGCTTTGACCTTGACATGTCCATGAACAGTGTCTGTGCATTGGTACTTTGTGTTAACATCTTTTCATTACCTGAGTCACCAGCACCTGAATCACTAGGGATCACTTACACAATATCTTTAGGAATAGCCACAAATCAGTTCAATAGCACAGGAAGGTGATAGTAAGAAAAATCAGTGTCAGACTGGCCCACCGGAGTCTCCGAGGATCCTCCGGTGGGTCCAGACTGTTACCTAATACTGGACCCTAGACACCCAGCAGCAGTTTAGAAGCTTCTATAGTTTATTTCCTAGTGGTTGATGGTGGTTGGACCCCCAGAACAATTTTAACAACGGGCCAAAGGAACCCCAGTCCAAAACTTAGTTAATCAGAACATAACACATAATGGAAGTGCAGTATGACCCCTTCTTCTTCATGTCTACACTTGTAGAAAGAGTGTAATGATCCCAAATATTCAGTGCATTTTAAGGTTCTGTTTTTTTCAGCCTAGAGATCCGGCGGCATCGAAACGCGTTGTATATGATTGATTGACACTCGGGGGTCCACCGCTGGTCGTTTAGAAGGTGAGTAGCTCTCCGATCCTATGATTTGATATTATTTTGTCTTTATAACATCACAAATCCTGATCCCGGAGCCTGGCAGAGAATACAGCGAGACGTTCTAATGTAAATCGCCTTAAACATGCGGATCCCGAGGAGTCGGAGGGTTTCCCTACATAATAAGCCCCTTCAGCAATCAGAGTAACTTAATTTTCAGAAAGCCGCATACAGTAATCACACGGAATAAAAAGGACATTTCAATCTTCCAGGAGAACGCGGGGTAATAGAATCATTGTACAGCGAAACAAAATCCAAACAGATTTATCTTCTTAAAGACTCCCCCTGCTGCTCGCCCGCAGAAAGCAAACACCGGCAGGCGAAGCTATGGGGAAGGAAGAGCCAATTCTCCAACATCTCCTGCGCCACTTGTTTCCATGTGCGGAACCTGGAAAGAAATGTGTTGTGCCCATATGTACAGGATAGGAGTAGTAGTACTGTGCTGTGCCCATACATACAGGATAGGAGTAGTAGTACTGTGCTGTGCCCATATGTACAGGATAGGAGTAGTAGTACTGTGCCCATATATACAGGATAGGAGTAGTAGTACTGTGCTGTGCCCATATGTACAGGATAGGAGTAGTAGTGCTGTGCTGTGCCCGCATATACAGGATAGGAGTAGTAGTGCTGTGCTGTGCCCGCATATACAGGATAGGAGTAGTAGTACTGTGCTGTGCCCATATATACAGGATAGGAGTAGTAGTACTGTGCTGTGCCCATATATACAGGATAGGAGTAGTAGTACTGTGCTGTGCCCATATGTACAGGATAGGAGTAGTAGTACTGTGCTGTGCCCATATATACAGGATAGGAGTAGTAGTACTGTGCTGTGCCCATATATACAGGATAGGAGTAGTAGTACTGTGCTGTGCCCATATATACAGGATAGGAGTAGTAGTACTGTGCCCATATATATAGGATAGGAGTAGTAGTACTGTGCTGTGCCCATATATACAGGATAGGAGTAGTAGTATTGTGCTGTGCCCATATATACAGGATAGGAGTAGTAGTACTGTACTGTGCCCATATATACAGGATAGGAGTAGTAGTGCTGTGCTGTGCCCATATATACAGGATAGGAGTAGTAGTGCTGTGCTGTGCCCATATATACAAGATAGGAGTAGTAGTACTGTGATGTGTCCATATATACAGGATAGGAATAGTAGTGCTGTGCTGTGCCCATATATACAGGATAGGAGTAGTAGTACTGTGCTGTGCCCATATATACAGGATAGGAGTAGTAGTACTGTGCTGTGCCCATACATACAGGATAGGAGTAGTAGTACTGTTCTGTGCCTATATATACAGGATAGGTGCAGTAGTACTGTGCTGCGTCTATATGAACAGAATAGGAGTAGTAGTACTGTGCTGTGCCCATATATACAGGATAGGAGTAGTAGTACTGTGCTGTGTCCATATATACAGGATAGGAGTAGTAGTACTGTGCTGTGTTCATATATACAGGATAGGAGTAGTAGTACTGTGCTGTGTCCATATATACAGGATAGGAGTAGTAGTACTGTGCTGTGTTCATATATACAGAATAGGAGTAGTAGTACTGTGCTGTGCCCATATATACAGGATTAGAGCAGTAATACAGTCTTGCGCCCATATATATATGATGAGTGTAGTAGTTCTGTGCTGTGCCCATATATACAGGATAGGAGTAGTAGTACTGTGCCGTGGCCATATATACAGCATGAGTGTAGTAGTAGTACTGTGCCGTGCCCATATATACAGGATGAGTGTAGTAGTGCTGACCTGTGGCAATTTATACAGGATTAGAGCAGTAATATAGTCTTGTGCCCATATATAAATGATGAGTATAGTAGTTCTGTGCTGTGTAAGTACATACCAGATATGGCCTATGTCAGAGATGGCGAACCTTTTAGAGAGCGAGTGCCCTAACTACAACCAAAATCCACTCATTTACCCTGATGTGCCAATGTGCCATTTAAGCAGTAACTTATGGCTACCTGTTCTTCCACTTCTTTAATTGTATCGGCCACATGATGCCACCAATAAAGTTGAAAGAAGGTGGACGAATTCAGACTATCATTGTAGCTTCACTCTACACTCTGTTTAGAAAGAATGGTGGGTCCAGCTTGAGGACCTCCAAAGATAATGCACTTCTTTTAACACCTTCTCACTTTTCATGCAGTTCAAAACAGTCAATGAAGTGTCGCTGTAAAATAGCGCTGAGAGGAGCATCTCATAAGTTGCCTGGGACTGCAGGAAAGTTTAATGGATTTGGTCCTGTTTGGTGAACTCTGTCCTAGGCTGATGGCCTGAGTGCCCACAGAAACGGTTCTGAGTGCCACCTCTGGCACCAGTGCCATAGGTTCGCCATCACTGGCCTATGTGATGGTGTCCCTGGGGCCTGTGTCCCTTGTGTCTCCCTCCCTAATGTGACCCTGTAATATGATATCAGTAATCTGCGTATACATTGGGCGTCTATGATATTATTGCGCTGCTCATACATAGGGGATTTAGGGTGATAAAATATCGGATAAGTAAAGTGCAGAGATGGTGCTGGTCCGGGGTGACGCACGATGTCTCCTCATGTCACTCTGGGCGGACGCCTCACCTGAGGCTCCATGGAGGCACAGGGCCCCTCCTGTCAGGACGTATTCGCACAGCCATCCTACCTCTGACACATCTGTCAGGTTTTATCGGAAGACCTAAAAAAGACGATCAGGTCTGCTGAATCTCCGCTTTATCTCACTGGAGGGAAATTCCTGGTTTTTGTCATTCCTAATGCTCTCCTGTCATGGCTGAGGCGAGACCTGAGAGGAGGTGATGGCAGCCGAATAACTCCACACGAAAAGTATAGGGAATTATTAATAACCGCCAAGAGGTACTGCGGCTGTGATCAAAGGTAAGTACACTGCAGGCGGACACAGAATTTACCCCGTAGTTAAAGGGATGTTACACCCAAAGACACTTATTCACTCTCCATGATTGCCTGAGGTCCCTCTACTGGGACTAGAAAGGGAGGAGAGAAATCCCCTGCTGGCGGGATGATTTAGGACAGTCATTCAGCACTATGAGTGATAGGAGGACACACTGCCCCCCAGTAAGTACACTGCAGGCGGACACAGAATTTACCCCATAGTTAACGAGATGTTACACCCAAAGACACTTATTCACGCTCCATGATTGCCTGAGGTCCCTCTACTGGGACTAGAAAGGGAGGAGAGAAATCCCCTGCTGGCGGGATGATTTAGGACAGTCATTCAGCACTATGAGTGATAGGAGGACACACTGCCCCCTGCTGGTGTGATGATGTGGGGAGCCTAGGCATAGAACAGTCAGTCATCCCTGGGAGTGATAGGAGGACACACTGCCCCCTGCTGGTGTGGTGATGTGGAGGCCATGAAGTAGGACAGTCAGTCTCCTCTAGGAGTGGTAGGAGGACACACTGCTCCCCGTTGGTGTCATAATAAGGGGAACACTGACATAGGACAGTCTGTCACCCCTAAAAGTGAAAGGAGGACACACTGCCCCCCGCTGGTGTGATGATGTGGGGGCTATGGTATAGGACAGTCACCTCTAGAAGTGATAGGAAGACACACTGCCCCCTGCTGGTGTGATGATGTAGAAGCCATGCCATTGGACAATCAGTCACACCTAGGAGTGATAGGAGGACACACTGCCCCCCACTGGTCTGATGATATAGGAAATCCTGACATAGGACAGTCAGTTACCCCTAGCAGTGATAGGAGGACACACTGCCCCCTGCTGGTGTGATGATATAGGAAACCCTGACATAAGACAGTCAGTTACCCCTAGCAGTGATAGGAGGACACACTGCCCCCCACTGGTGTGATAATGTGTGGAGCCTTGGTATAGGACAGTCAGTCACCCCTTGTATTGATAGGAGCCCCTAGCAGTGATAGGATGACATACTGCCCCCTGCTGTTATGATAATGTGGAAACCATGACATAAGTCAGTCACCCCTAGTAGTGATAGGAGTACACACTCCCCCCTACTGGTGTTATGATGTAGAAGCCATGTTATAGGGCAGTCAGTCACCCCTAGCAGTGATAGGAGGACATACTGCCCCCCGCTGGTGTGATGATGTGGAAGCCATGGCATAAGACAGTAAGTTCCCCTAGCAGTGATAGGGGGACACACTGCCCCCTGCTGGTGTGATGATGTAGAAGCCATGGTATAGGACAGTCAGTCACTCCTAGTAGTGATAGGAGGACACACTGCCCCCTGCTGGTGTGACGATGTAGAAGCCATGGTATAGGACAGTCAGTCACCCCTAGTAGTGATAGGAGGACACACTGCCCCCTGCTGGTGTGATGATGTGGAGACCATGGTATAGGGCAGTCACCCCTAGCAGTGATAGGAGGACACACTGCCCCCCGCTGGTGTGGTGATGTGGAGACCATGGTATAGTAAGTAAGTTCCCTTAGCAGGTGAGCCATACTAATAGCCGCTTGTGAATGATGGGGAAACATTGTATCCATAGAATAGGATCTCGTTCCATATGGATTTTTATACAATGCGATTGTATTTCCTTCTTAACTTTAAAATCAATTCTTCTTTCATCTAGTTTTCCGAGTGAACAAAGCCGACCCCTTTACATGGCGCAATTTAATAACCAAGCCCCGTAATACAGTTTAAACTAACAAAAGCTTTGGGGAATAAATTCCCGTCTCAATTTAGGAAAAATCCTTTAATTTAAGATAATGTTTTTAATTATAAATGTAATCATGCAATTATATTTTCCTTGTCTGGCTGGGAGAATAAATTGTGTACTAATGGTGATATTTAAAAGCCTTGTCTCTGAGGCCTTTGTTTTCATTCCATTAATTTAGACAAAATGTTCAGTCTGGATCTTCTGGATGGAGAGAAAAAGCAGATTTTTCGAAGAAATGAGCAGACATAGGGTTAATATGTAACATATATATCGGCAGCTAAAGATACTGTAACAGTCCGATTGAAGTCATGTAGCTATTTCTAAGAAATTAGATATTTCACATTCACATAGTATTTTCCCAGGTGTCCTAGTGGGAGTGTACAAGCAAATACCATATAAAGATTCAATGAACTATATATATCATCATGTTATATTGTAATATGGTCTATTTTTTATGTTACATGGTGCAATAGCTTTATTTCTGGAGACCTGATAGTGAAGTGATGTATTGGAGCCCAGTGGGTCTAGTGGTATCAACTCCCCCCCAAACAGATTGCTCCATATTCTGTTATGTATTATACTTAATGTTATTTCTAAATGTCATAGGAACAAGAGTGTTATTACATATTATTACATAGTATGCAGTATAGTCCCTGGTTAGCTAGTGGGAAATAGGGTTGAACAATTCATATGAGGATTTCAGCATATACAGGCAGTCCCCGGGTTACATACAAGATAGGGTCTGTAGGTTTGTTCTTAAGTTGAATTTGTATGTAAGTCGGAACTGTATACTTTATCATTGTAATACCAGCCAAATTTTTTTTGGTCTCTGTGACAATTGGATTTTTTGGAATGTTGGATTGTCATTAGAACCAGGATTAACAATAAATCTTCATTGCAGACATCATTGATAACTGTTACAGCTGATTATTGTAGCCTAGGGCTAAAGTACAGTAAATTACCAACATCCAGAGGTCCGTTTGTAACTAGGGGTCGTATGTAAGTCAGGTGTTCTTAAGTAGGGGACCGCCTGTAACAGCAAATGTAATTAATTAAAATGAATTAGTATTTTATTTTAAATATTATTATTATTATAAAACATGGAAGCACCTAACACATTACACAGGGTTTCTTTCTGGAGATCTATGAGTCTCTTTGTAATGCAGCTGGGCTAGAGGTTTAATGTATCATTGTTTCTTTCTAAGCTTAAAGCTATTTGATTTTGTCTATTCTATTATATCTTAGATTGCATTATCTATTACTTTTCATGATTGCATATATTATTATTATCCCTGCTGGCCTAGTGGTAAATAATATCAATGAATTATACTGTGTACAGAAGCTGATGATTCTGGGGGTTTACCTTTTTTTTTTTTATCTGTGTGACAGTGTTTCATTTCTGGAGATCTAAGGGTGCAGTATGAAGTTGTAGCCCAGCTGAGCTAGTGGTCCAATGTCTCATCCTGTTTATATTATACCAAGCACTATATTAAATTCTAATATATCACATAATACATTTTCTCTATTTATTTCCAATATTACATAGAATATTTGGTATAGTCCCTGCTGATCTAGTGATAGCTAATGTGCAATGCTCCTGAGATTCATTTGCTGGTAATGTACTAGTTCAGTAACCAGGTGAAGCCCTGGTACGTTAGTGTTGTTATATTTAAAGAAAACATGTCTGCTAAACTCTCCCACACTTACTAATTATATCTTTGGGAACTGGTATTACACAGTAGTACAACTATCCCTATATTGTTCCTCCCCATGCATTCATAAAGTTGACTTACCATCCATGCAAATGACCCCATGTGAGTCCGATTATCAAGTCCAACATATTCATATTCTTCCAGCTCAGCCACGCCTTCAGTCTTTGGATAGACATGCTTGTTGTGTGACTTGCTGAAGTTAGGGAATGGGATTGAGCGACTTGAGAGAGATGCTGACTCCAAGTCATCCCCTCTCCCCCAGGAATTCTCTTCTGAGAGTCAGCGTTTCTCTCATTCCTGAGGGAGGGGTAATGAGTTCACTGAGCCCCTTGTTAATCAGGAAGCTGGAGGTGCAATTTAGCTAGAAGAACATGAATAGATGGCGAGTCAACTTTATGAAGAGACTGTGGAACTTTATAGGTATTGGGAAGAACAATATCAGGATAGTTGTACTGGTTTCTTGTACTTGTCCTTTGTTTTCTATGTACAAAGTGAGTCAAAAGTCCCAGGATCCAATTGATTGCAGAAACAAAAGTGAAAATGTCATATCTGATTCTCCAGAAAGTAGTGGTTCACAGGGATCTATTTTTTAGGCTATATCTGGAAAATAGCCGCCATTTTTAAAAGCCGCCATTTTGGATCAAGGTTACGTTTTCCAATGGGAAGTTGGTCATGTAACATATCACTTATCACAAGTTCATAATGATTGGATCCATCGCCTTCAGCTCTGTGTTCAGCACTAGGGACAACATTTTACATAGCTGTGCATCACAGGGGATGACCCTGGTCTTTGTTGCCAATGTTGATAACATATGGACCACAAGAGATATTACAGATCTGATCGTGGCAATCGATTTCTGTTTTCTTCTTTTTTTTTTTCCCTTGATCCAATATTTCGGCATTCAAGATGTTGGTCATGTTCCGGACTTAACCAAAAAGATATCTTTCTGGGGGGATCATATACATCAGTATCCTTCCATTTTTGAAGTACAGGCAGTCCCCGGGTTACATACAAGATAGGTGGTTGAATTTGTATGTAAGTCGAAACTGTATATTTTATAATTGAAGTTCTAGACAATTTTTTTTCTTTTGTCCCAGTAACAATTGGAGTTTCAAAATTTTTTGCTGTAATTGGACCAAGGATTATCAATAAAACTTCATTACAGACACCTTACAGCTGATCATTGCAGTCTGGGGCTATAGTAACATCCAGAGAGCTTCACCAGAGGTCACAAGGGGCAGAGGGGTAACTATGGGTTGTCTGTAAGTCGGGTGTCCATAAGTAGGGGACTGCCTGTAAGTGGGGGAACCTAGTACATTGGACCCTCCTTATATGTGGACTATAAACTTCCGCTTCATACACAGACTCTTGGCCACCAGGGACGAGACATTGCACCCACAGCTCAGCAGGACTATGATACGACACTACATACAGGTTCATCTAAATGACTCCAGTGCATGAAGAGTTAAGGCGCAGAAAGCTGCCTACACTACAATCCGTCGCCCCCCGATATATTGAATTTCGTGTATTGTGCGTCCGCCGATGTGTTGTATGTCATTCATGGTGGGTAAACAAGTGTCCATGTAGCATGTGGTAATGGCCCCTGTCATGTGTGTGCGTGTCTGCGAGGCGAGATCTTCTCCTGGTCAGAGATGCTGAACTCATCACCTGGAGTGACGGGTGACAGCGATGAGCAGCGGCAGCGGGCAGCGCCACACACACATATTGTCATGCATCACTGACCAGCAGCCATCAACAGCAATTAAACCCTCAGAGCCCCCGATCCTTCTAGACAGGTCGAAGTTTCCTGGCACTGTCATGATTAGATGTTTTGCACTATTTCCCTGTAGTCAGGATGTGGCACATTTTCCTTGGGTTTGCTCTTTTTGATGTCCCCCCCCCCCCCCCCATCTTCTAACACAGTCCATGTTTCCTGGATATTTACTTTGTAAGAAATACATAAAAGCCACAACAATAAGGAGAATTACTAGAATAATGAAAATATAATACAGAATTAATAACCACAACATCAATAACAATAGTAATAATAATAATAATAATATATATACCACAACATCAATAATAGTAGTAATAATCATCATAACAATAACCACAACATAAACAATATAAAAATAATCACAACAACAATAATAATAATCACAACATCAATAACAATAGTAATAATAATAATAATATATTAACCACAACATCAATAATAGTAATAATAATCATCATAACAATAACCACAACATAAACAATATAATAATAATAATCACAACAACAACAACAATAATAATAATAATCACAACAAGAATAATAATGATAATAAAAATAGCAATAATAATAATATAATAACCACAGCATGAACAATATAATAATAATAATAATCACAACAACAACAATAATAATAACAAACACAACAATAATAATAATAATAATAATAATAATATGATAATAACCATAAAAAAAAATAGCAATACTATAATAAGCGAATTACGGTACAATAATCATAACAGCAACATCAATAATATTATTATTGTTAACAAGAGTAATCAATAATAATCATCGTTATAATACTATAATAATAGGAGAGTTACAATACAAATTATAGTACAGATACTATTATAATAATATATTGACAAAAACAACAACTAAAATAATAAAGACCAAAAAAAATAATAATAATAATAATAAGACTATAATAATTAATTTGATCTAAATATACAGGCAGTCCCCAGGTTACATACAAGATAGGTTCTGTAGGTTTGTTCTTAAGTTGAGTTTGTATGTAAGACAGAACCGTATACTTTATTATTGTAATCCCAGTCAAACTTTTTTTGGTCTCTGTGACAATTGGATTTTAAAAATGTTGAGTTGTCATAAAAACCAGGATTATCGATAAAGCTTCATTACAGACGCCTGTGATAACTGTTACAGCTGATCATTGTGGCCTAGGGCGAAAGTACAGTAAATTACCAACATCCATAGGTCCGTTTGTAACTAGGGGTCGTCTGTAAGTCACGTGTTCTTAAGTAGGGGACCACCTGTAATAAATTGTATAGATAATAATAAACAATATTAATGTAAAAAAAACTATCATAGCAATAATTGAATAAAATAATAAGATAATCAAAATAATAATAATGTCAATTGCTTTTCACTACATTTTCCAGTAATGTAAAGTAAAATATAATACAATAAATAATAATAATATATAAAAGTCAAAACAATAAAAGGTAAAAATGATTGTAAAAAATGTACGCATATATTAACAATCTGAATAATAATAATAATAATAATACCTCAATACACAGCAGACTTGGCTGAGAAAAAGTGAGCATGTATTTTCAGTAAAGAGTAGGGAGTAGCTACTACAGGAAGTCTCTAGGACACTAGGCTCATTTTTCTTTAAGACAAGGGGATGGGACACAACTAAATCAAATTACGTTTTCCTTCTCTTCACCGGTATCTGCCACCTTGCAAGTGCAGGGATCCGCCATAAACACTGACAGGTCCTGTTAAATTTGACTATTTTGGCTGATAATGAGCTAATAAATGCCCAGATGAGGATGATACGTAGGGAGTTTTCTCTTTCGTACTCCATCTCTTGTTGGGCTTTGCCCCTGACTGGATACATTGCTGCATCATTGCAGCCTAAACGATATCACCGACTCTGTGCATCCATCAATCGGTGATATCCCCTAGATTACGGCCCCCCCCAGAGTTGAAAGGCTCTCCTAAAAAATTGTCCAAAAATTAAACAAAACTTACATAGTATTTCTTCTAACCTTCACGTGCCACTGCTGCGTCCCTGCTGCTATGGTCCTCCTCCGCTGTCTTAGGCTACATTCACACGAATGTATGGGGGTCGTATAAATGGCATATATATGTCCCCCATACACAGCAATGGGCCGCACCGTTCCGTATCCGGAAGAAAGATAGGACATGTCCTATCTTTTGCCCTAATACGGCACCATACATTACTATGGAGAGGGGCAGGGGTGAGCAGCGGTCACCCCCTCCTCCTCTCTACGGCGCCGCTGTGTGCCCGCCGTGCTACGGTACGGCAGGCACACATTAATGTGAATGTAGCCTTAGTTTACTGGGCTGTGCTATTAACATCATGAGTGTTGCCATCGCTTTCCTCAGCGGTGGCACCCAATAACCAAGCACCGGCAGGGTACACCGGGGAACGGGTGTTCCTGTAGCGGTCAGGGCCCCACACTGAAGTTTTAACCGAAATTCCCTCTTTCAAAGTCTCCTATTGTATCTAAAGACGAGTCTATCGCGAGAAGCTGCAGCAGCCGGCAGAACGTTGTCTCGGCCCGTTTTTGGCCGCCATCTCGTCACATGTGAGAAGAGAATTAAACACTCAGAGGTTTTAAGCCTGGATTTAAACAATTGCTTGTAGAGAACACAAGAGCCCGTGCTCTGTGATAGTTCCTGGAGGCCGGTGGCTGAGATTAAGCGCTCGGGGACAGCTGCTTCCCGTTTAAGGGCTCTTGATCTATTCAGTGTTGGCTTCTTGCAGCCGGGGTAATAAATGCTTTGTGTTATCTTCTCACGGCAAAGATCGTATCTGACAAAGAAATATGCTGCATTGTCTGCCCTGGATTCTGGCCTTCATATTTAAGGCCTCGTGTACAATATCCTATGGATCCAATACAATCCTATATAGTGTAAGAATATAATATATCATGTTGCATCACGTGAGGTACAACGCATCTCACACAATGGGGGTCATTTACTAAGGGCCCTATTTGCGTTTTCCCGACGTGTTACCCGAATATTTCCGATTTGCGCCAATTTCCCCTGAATTGCCCTGGGATTTTGGCACACGCGATCGGATTGTGGCGCATCAGCACCGGCATGCACGCGACGGAAATGGGGGGCGTAGCCGAGCGAAAACCCGACGGATTCGGAAAAACCGCCGCATTTAAAAAAAGAAATGTGTCGCTTGGGACGCGCTTACCTTCACTTGGTCCAGCCTGGTGAACTCCAGCGCGTTCAGATGCTTTTCAGCGGAGCAGCGCCACCTGGTGGACGGCGGAGGAACTACCTTGATGAATCCCGGCCGGACCCGAATCCACCGCAGAGAACACGCCGCTGGATCGCGAACGGACCGGGTAAGTAAATCTGCCCCAATCAGTGCCTTTAGGTTAGTAATCCAGATTTGTAAGTAGTCAGTGAGCCGAACGATGTCCAAGCTCATGACCAACCGATGTCCAAGCTCATGACCAACAACTTAGTCAACACCTTTTTTAATGCATTTTGGCTCAATATCACACAAATCCCAAATAGGATATCAAAGATATGATCAATATAGAGCAAAATATGCGTAAATATGTCTTTTTACTAAAAACTGTGACACAAGTTAGCACAGGATAACTTAAAAGTTAGTGGAGAGCTGGTTGAGGATGTGCAGTAATGTCGCATTGATGTGAACCACTCGTGGGTACTAGCGGGGGCGCTCGTGATCGGTTGGGGTCATCAATAAGACATTTATTTCCTTTTTTTCTGGATTTGGGATATATATTTATGGAGGAAAAGGCTTTTCACTGAAACTCACATGGATGTATTTTTATATCTAAAAGCAACCATCACTCTAGATTTACCAGTGAGGTCACACTTGGCCATTGACTAGCCGTTGGCTTCTGTAGTCCACACTTCTTTAGTCTACTACTTTAGGGGTGGTTAAAGTTGCTATCGGGTTACAACCACCCCTAATGACCATATACATCACATCATGGGAAGGGGATAATAAGACTTTGAGGCAAAGTCGAATGCACCTGACCATGTGCTTAAAATGGGCTGCAAACAGGGGGAAGTTGCGTTTCGGCCTGGGTGAGATGAGGAGGGGAACATTGCTGCTTGGGAGTTAAGAGGCCACACTACTGCAAATTGTGGTAGTAATTGGATGTGCTCACCACACTGCCACCGAGAATAATACAAGTTGGTGGTCTTGAGTCTACGACCTCATATACACTACTGTAAAGGGCGGCCATGAGCTAGCCGCAAAAACGGCAGCAGGCTCATGGCCGCCATTTAGAGTCGTGTGCATGAGGTCGTAGACTAGATCTTATCTTCCCTTGTGATATGTGACCTCTCTCTCTCCACAAGTTGTCCATGTATTGTTCCTATTAAGCAACCGGTCCCTTTATTTTGATGGACAATGTAACAGTAGACGAGACAAATAGTAGCTGACATCTGTGTGGTACTGCTTGCCTACAACCTTCACCCGCTAATCTCCCATCTCATAAACCGCTTCTTATTGATCGTTATCTTTAACTTAGTTTCAGATACAGTAAAAATATTGCAAAACAGAATAAAGTTTTTAGTAACAAAAAACTGTTCATGACCGTAGAGATCTCAAGGTGCTAAGAATGAACCCGATACTTTTCATACAGGAACTGGAGGTTACCACTTTGTCTGTCAAATCATGAGGTTTCCATGTTGTTAGTTTGGTCTTGAGATTTTTGTGTTGTGAATCCGATCTTGAGGTTTCCATGTTATCAGTTGGATCTTCGAGTTTCCATGTTAGCGGTTGTGGCTTGAGGTTTCCATGTTGTCAGTCGGATCTTGACATTTCCATGTTATCTATTGGAACTGCAGGTTTCCATATTGTCAGTCAAAACATGAGGTTTCATTAATGGTCAGATCTTGAGGATTCCATGTTATTGGTAATATCTTAAAGTTATTAGTCAGATCTTGATGTCCATGTTGTTGGTCAGATCTTGAGGTTTTCATGTTGTTGGTCAGATCTTGAGGTTTTCATGTTGTTGGTCAGATCTTGAGGTTTCCATGTTGTTGGTCAGATCTTGAGGTTTCCATGTTGTTGGTCAGATCTTGAGGTTTCCGTGTTGTTGGTCAGATCTTGAGGTTTCCGTGTTATTGAGATCTTGAGGTTTTCATGTTGTTGGTCAGATCTTGATGCCCATGTTGTTGGTCAGATCTTGAGGTTTCCGTGTTGTTGTTCAGATCTTGAGGTTTGAATGTTGTTGGTCAGATCTTGAGGTTTCCATGTTGTTGGTCAGATCTTGAGGTTTGAATGTTGTTGGTCAGATCTTGAGGTTTCCGTGTTGATGGTCAGATCTTGAGGTTTCCATGTTGTTGATCAGATCTTGAGGTTTCCATGTTGTTGGTCAGATCTTGAGGTTTCCATGTTGTTGGTCAGGTCTTGAGGTTTCCATGTTGTTGGTCAGATCTTGAGGTTTCCATGTTGTTGGTCAGATCTTGAGGTTTCCGTGTTGTTGTTCAGATCCTGAGGTTTCCATGTTGTTGGTCAGATCTTGAGGTTTCCGTGTTGTTGGTCAGATCTTGAGGTTTCCGTGTTGTTGTTCAGATCTTGAGGTTTCCATGTTGTTGGTCAGATCTTGAGGTTTCCATGTTGTTGTTCAGATCTTGAGGTTTCCATGTTGTTGGTCAGATCTTGAGGTTTCCATGTTGTTGGTCAGATCTTGAGGTTTCCATGTTGTTGGTCAGATATTGAGGTTTCCATGTTGTTGGTCAGATCTTGATGTCCATGTTGTTGGTGAGATTTTGAGGTTTCCATGTTGTTGGTCAGATCTTAAAGTTCCAATGTTGTTGGCTTGATTTTAAGATTTCCTTGTTGGTGGTTGATCCTGAAGTCAGTGGATCTAAAAGTTTCCATGTTACAGGTTGGATCTTAAGGTATCCATCTTCTGGTCAGTATTGCTCTCCATGTGTGCATCATTAACTGACTGGAGAAGAAGCCAATGAAGTTCATGTCCATCAAGTCAATAACACAATTGGGGCCCAATATATATGAGGTCATGATCCAGATGTGACATAAGACCAGTGTCACCAATCATGTTGTCAGGACCTCATCTCTTAGTCTCATCTCTCTCCCGAATCAGGTAGTTCCAAAACCTTGTGTGCAGCTTATCCATGGATATTTTATACACAACAAGCAAGGTAAGGATGTTCAATCAGACTTCATCGTAGACATAAATTATGGGTTCCCAGCAGGTTCCTTACAGAAGATTTTATTAATACTGGAGAGTGAAGTCCCAGCAGTGTCCCAGAGTAGAAAACTGATAGTCTCATTGATCCCTCTAGTAGCACATTTGATATCTTTTGGCTAATATCTCAGAAGTAGAAGGTGTTAAGGACTCGTGAGAAGGTGTTGAGGACTCATGAGGACCATGGTGGTTCCTGTTATACTGTAGGTGCTATGGGTCCCCTTGAATTCTGGGGTACCACACAAAGCATTATGGGCAACACGGCACCTGGGTAGCGAAGGGACTTGTGTCCAAGGGACCTAAGAAGAAGGTGCCAAAGATGGAAGGTCTTTATATGAGCACCGACTACAAGATTCAGTGATGTCCACTCTGTACTTTTAATTTTCTGTAAATTTTTTAGAGACTAAATCATTTTTTGGCTGTCATAGATTCCAGAATATGCCGGCTTTGGAAATCTGTCGATGGATAGCATTTAAAAAAAAAAAGAAAAAAGAGACAGCTGTTCTGTGAAAGCTGACGGTGTCAGAAGTTAACAGGATTTTGCCCTCGCCTGGAAACTTAAGCCGCAGATCGGAAGGTGTTTATATGATATCACACTTTGACTGACAACTGCCAATAGTAGCGAGATGAAGGTGAGATCGCTATAGATTTTTCCTTTTTTTTTTTTCTCCAGGACTGTACTTTGCTGTTTCTCCTACAACACAAGTTGTCAATCGAGAAGAAAAAAAAAAAAGGGAAAAAAAAATAAAAAATGTTTTCAACTAATAAAGTTTTGTAAGTCATTTTTATATTATTTTTCATTTTTTTAATGGAATTTTACTCAATTATTGTTAGATGTTTTTTTCCATTGCAACATTTCAGAACCTGAGGAGGTCTAAGTCTCTGTCCACATTGAAAACGAAAGCCATGATGTAGAGCTGGAACTGTCACACGAAGGACATGAGTGTCCATGATAATAGGCTCTGTCAGGCTTTGGTATGTTGTCTGTCTTTTTGACATGAGGTTGAACATGAGTATGGAACGTGCAACCTGAGCCTCATTCATAGATGTAAACTGGGGCTCAATCACCCCAAGAAATGGCTTAAATAACTAAATGAATACAACAAAAATAAAAAAAATTTCAAGAAAAATGTTGCAATTTAAACAATTCTTCTAAAGATGACAGCCGCTTGTTCATTTGGCCAATATCTATCCCTTCTGATCCATCCAATACCAATGCATCTTTGGAGTGAAAAGAATAAGGTAGCAGTGGTTTATTTCCCTCGAAGGGGTTGTCCAGGATTAATAGTTTTTCTCCAAAAATAGCTCCACGCCTTGTCTCAGGTTGTATGTGGTACTGCAGCTCAGCTTGATTCACTTTAATGGAACTGAGCTTTGATATGAAGCATACCACATGGACAGTTGTGCTGTGGTTTTTGGAAGCCACCAGTAGATCTGGCTAACGTCCTCAACATTGATGTTGTAGTTTCTTGATTTCATAGACATGGGAAAGTTAAAGGGGAAGTTCTTGTAAAACCATGAAAGTTGCACGTGGTCCACTCAGTCTATGGGATGGGCCAGGGGTGGTCTGGTGTTAGTCCATCTTATAGCAATTAATTAGCATAATGTAAAGTAAGAATAATCTGGACATCCCCAACTAAGACAAAAGGTAAAGAATGGACACATCAATCCTTCTTAAATTGATTTTTTCTTTAAAATATTTTTTAGTATTTTTGGGTTTCTACACCGTTTTCAATATCTTTGCTCTCGTCAAGCACTGGAGAAAGACAAGCAGAGATTTTTAAAACTATTTTGAATGAATACAATGAAGAACAGTGAATTATTAAGATAACTTTACAATAACATACAACATACATACATCATAACATACATAACATACAATACATAACATCATTCATTGGCTGAAGGATTGTAAACCAAGCACACTTACATGCTGGTATGTGCCCCCTTTGGCAGGGTCCAATCTTCTTTCAGCACCTTATGCCCTTGTTAATACAAAAAATGCTTTAAAAATGATGCAAATGACCCTGAGGGGCTCTGGGCTCTATGGAGCCCCTCAAGCTCATTTACATAGCCTTTTTTTAGTAAATACACAGGAATAAGAAGCTAAAAGAAGAGCGGATCCTGCCAGAGGAGGCACTCACCAGCATGTAAGTGCGCTTGGTTTATAATCCTTCATCTTGGTTTTAGATTTCCTTTAAGAATATTTTGTGCAGCACAGATCCAGGTGATTTAATGTAGACATATAGGGGCACATTTACTTACCCATCCCGTCGTGAACTCTGAGGTGCGTTGTCTGCATTCGGAGATACAGCGATTCACTAAAATCGTGCTTCCAATTTCCTGCATGTGTTGCTTCCCCGCTGAGGTCCGCCGGAGTTCACCTTCTTCTTCCCGGTGAAGTGAATGGCTTGCGACACAATTTTGAATGTTAAATCCCGTGCGTTGTCCAAATCCGTCGGATCGTCTGATGGCCTCCCCCCCTGCTTTGTGTCACGTGAAAGCCAGCGACGATGCTCCAAAATCCGATCGCGTGCGACAAAATACCCTTCTAAATTGTCGGATATTCCGACAATAGTGCGGTCCGTGGACCCTTAGTGAATGAGCCCCACACTGTTTGCTTGCTGGATAAAAAAAAAACAAAAAAAAATCAGAAGCAATTAAACTGCAAAATTAAAAGCGACCAATCGGTAGAAATCAGCGATGACATGAAAGCTCATATTTTAAGATTAATTTATCTAAATACGTTGGGTGGCGGCGGCTCCACTACCCCTTTATTTATCTGCGCTTTGTAAGATGTGTGGCACTAGGGCCCGGGCTATAAAAAAAAATCTAAATTCTATCACTTCAGATGATCCCTTTTAATTAGGCGTGAATCATACGAGGAGATCAGGCGGCGCCGGGTTTTGTTGTTGCAGGCGGCCTTTCAAAATTTTAATACAGAGAGAGCGTAATAATGTTTATCTCCAATGTCGAATTTCTTCTTTGAGAAGTCGCAAAAATATGTGAAAACATTCCTTATCTGCAAAGTGCCACCTTTTCCCAGGTCATTAGTGTTTTAAGAAATGGAGTCATTGGAAGACTTCAATTTGCGGCTGAGACTGTGAGCGTTTTCATCATCGACGCCTCCGACCAGACTGTGCCGAGCGATTCTGGACAATTAAACATTCCATAAGTTTAAGGAAAATGGGTTCTCATTAAAATATTGACTACCCAATGTATGGATAGGTCCCTTACATCAGATTGACAGATCAGCTGTTTACAGCATGAAATACACAGGGAATGGAACAGGAAGCGGATAGCGCCATTCTTATTGTAGTGGCTGAATTGAGCCACTGCAGCTTAGTTCCCATATAAATTAATGTGAACTTATCTCCAGTAACCTTGTCTGACTACTAAAAAGAGAATGGCACTGTCTGCTTCCTGTTCTTACTGTTCTTAAGGATAGGTAGGTGTGGGACCACCTGTTTTTTATAGTTTTTTTTTAGTGTTTTTATAGTATATATGTTTTATAATATTTTTTATAGTATACAGTATCTTTCGGACTATAAGGCGCACCGGAGTATAAGGCGCACCATCAATAAATGCCTGCTAAAACGTCTAGGTTTATATATAAGGCGCACCGGAGTATAAGGCGCTCCTGATTATAACGATGAATGACCAGCAGGTGGCAGACCTGTGCACAGTTCAAGGCAGCTGTTGTCTGTAAGTAGATTCATATATAAGGCGCACCTTTGATTTCTGAGAAAATCAAAGGATTTTTAGTGCGCCTTATTGTCCGAAAAATACGGTAGTATTTTTAAAAATCCCTTTAACTTACACTTTAACTTTTCTTATTCAGGAGGATATAACCACTGTTCCTCTTTTACCTATATCATTAAATATTTGTACTGAAGAAATGACAACTCCGCTGCCAATTCTTTGGTATTCCTCCTGAAAATAACTAAGGTAGTGGATGCAGAACACCAAATTGCTGCAGAAAGTCTGGTGTTATTCTGACCTCTGAGGTTCTTCGGCAGTTCCGCCTAACCTGGACATGTCGCTCGATGGCCTGCAGAGTAGCCAATCAGGCAACTTTATACTGCTAGCATCTAGGCATGGCTGTGATTGGCCAGATGGACACCTGGTGAGCACACCACGCCTATAACAGCCATTCCTAGTTGCTAGAGGTATAAAGCTGCCTGATTCGCTGCTCTACAGCTCATCAAACAACATTTCTGGGTTATGAGGAGTTGTGAAACGGAGGAGGCCGAGCCTAAAGTTCCGTTCTGCTCATCTCTAGTTATTGATAAGGAGTAATTATTTCATAGAGAAGATAAGTATATACTTTGGTAACCGGTGCTTATTATACAAATGAAGCTAGTTAAAATTGGAGAAAGTTTGTAGTCTTACCGTAGTCTATACAAATAGAGATTCCTTCTTTCTTCTAGATATAGTAGTCTTATCCTTGGATTGCTCTGTTTTCTTTACTATATTGTTAAAAAAAAAATTGTATATAAATATGGTGTATTTTGAAAACAGAGCCTCAGATTCGGAGATTCGGGGCTTCGTAACCCTTTTTTCGTCATGACCATGTGATGTGTTACCGGTCTCTCTAGTCTTGTAAGTTCTGCTAGGACCCTGAGTATAGACATGAAAAGAGAAATGTGGTAAATCCAGGATACTGTGGTAAGACCTGATGGTTGTGGAAGCCTTCTCTAACTTCTTGGAGTCTTTCTGGCATGTCCTGTGGCAGGATTTCTGCCAAGACTGGAGGTCTCTCAAAAAGTAGTCATCCTCCTCGAGACTTGACTCAGCCTATGTGTACCAGGTCCACCCACTTGTAGACTTGGGTGCTCCCTGAGGTCTACAAATCTTGTTCACCACCAGTGAAGGGCTTCGGGAGGGCAGGTAGCTTTTGAAAGACTCCTGGTCTGCCGGGAATAGAATGGAGTGCCCCAGTCACACCGAACTCGGCTCAGGAAGGTCTAAAACAGATACCGTAGTCTTCTAGTTCAAATTGAATGTTTTAGAAATTCCCTTATCTCTAGGAGTATAGGCAAGATGGAAGAATAGCTGGCACAAGGTAACATTTTGGCTGAACACCAGGTATTACCACTGAATATACTCGCCTGATACACTTTTACAGTAGTACTATATTTTTTGCATGTTGTTCTGTTTTTTATGCATTATATCCTTTATTAGTACATTACAAGGTGTCTCCTGCAAGACTGAAGAGCCTGCCACCACCATGTGATGCACGACCAGCCTCATATGTTGTGCTATTCGTGAGAAGAGATGACTAGAGAAGAAATCTCGAGAGTGCTCCACACCACCACTGTGTCTCCAAGATTTGGACTGTGATGGTGCGGACCGCTCTCGAGACTCCATGTCTTCTTGATCTTAAGAAGCGGTGAGATAAACTTGTTGGATCCACATCTTGGGTGTTTTTTTTGTAAATAAAGAGTCTGGCTTGGCTCCAATAACTTTGATTAGCACTGGGACTACAGGAGTTGTAACAGGAATGGAGTGTATGTTTTTGATGCTCATGATCATTGATAATGAGATTTCCCAACAACTCTTACGAGACTGAAGTGACTCCGGGATACATGTGATGCATTACCAGTTTCTTCAGTCTCGTAGGTTGAGCTGATCATGAGTATAGACAAGTTGGAAGAACAAACTACATAAAGTAACTTTTTGGAAGAGGTGTCTTAAAAGAAAGTTTCCTCCAGCGATCTTTATACTTCGGACTTTTATATGAACCAGTCCATTCCCATATCCAGTGAGTCAGCAGTAGTGTATTGTTCGCCTGTTGTTCCGGCTTTCCTGCGCTGGATGCTCCTTTATGAGCGCATTACAAGGTGCCCTAACAGCTCCTTCTTTTTAATTTTGTACCTAAAAGGCTATCATGTTATCAACAAATCCCCCCCTTTACGACCCCCTCTTGTGTTATAGAACTTAATGTACGGGTATAAATTTGCGCTCTCTTTAACGTAATGTGCTTGGCTTAACATTTGTCTATAAAGTTATATCCGTGTTTATCTATTTTATGCTTCCCAAACTCCAGTTTTTTTTCAGACTCCACCTGCAGATTTTTATCTTTGCCTTTTATCATCTCTAACCCCCTTTTGTATCAGCAGTTTTGCGTTCTCCCATGAAATGTGATGAGATCTCCGAGTGGCTGAGGACATATGATCTGTCTCGGTATGGTCTATTGCTTATGGCAGGGATGGGCATTTAAAATGAATGTTATTCTGGCCTCTTTCTCTTCAATTCCCTTTCCAGATGCTCTACATATTTTACAGCAGAATTAGAAAGTGGCCGTTGTAGGGGGATCGTAAAAATGTGCTGGTTCCAAGCATCATCAGAAGCCGTGGCGGATAATGTTCCATTTAGTTCATGTAAAGGAGAACATATGCGGGGTGTTTGGATCTAGGAGACAAAAGATGCCGGATTTATTTTATGGTAAAGATTTAATGGAATACAACTAGAAAACAAGAACTTTACATTCTCAAAAATATTACAGAGATAGAACCTCCAATACCTTAAAGGGGGTTTCGTTTATCAAAGCTGAGATGTTAAATTAGAAAACCCAACTGTGAAAAGTTTAGGGTGTAGGTTTTTCTACCTTTAAAGGGAGTTTCCATGCATCCTGAGGTAGCCTCCATTGCATGCCAAAAAAAAGAGGGCAAGTGTACTCTTGCTCCCACTTGACTCGGGTACTTCAGATCTTCGATACCTCCATTCTTCTCAGGACCTGCTTCGGCAATGCAGTATTGGCCTGTGACCACTAAAAGCCACTTTTTTCCTATGTCACAAGTGGCTCTCCCATGGGTTGGAGGAGGCCATTGATTAGGTGAATTGGGTCCCGTAACTCCGAAGAACTTCCAACGGACAGGAAGTGCAGAACGCTGAAAGTACTGGAGTGACAAGGGAACCAGAAGCACGAGCTGGACAAGTACACTTTTTTGACACCCCTACCCAAATCCCAAAGGGGTTTTCTAAAATTCCTTTAAGGAATTTTCAACAATCCTGAGCTGCTTTACTCATACAACAAATTAAATGATGCCCCATGCACTGGGCTCTATGGCATTAACGGGCCCAAGTCTGTCCCAATATTACTCTGTCTGCATTATTCAGCATTGAAAGTCAATAGAGAGGCATTGAACTTGAACTTTAGGGGAGCAACATGGGGGCAATAAACTTGTGGAGCTTATTAAAAGGCTTTCTAGTAAACTTCTGGTGGCAACTATGTAGGCATTATAATGTGTTGAGACCAATAAGGGGCAAATATACTTCTAGGGTACACCAAGGAATCATTTAATTTTATGAAGGGCGACTAAGGGGTCATTATATTGTGTAGAACCTACTTAGAGAACATTATGATGTCATAGTGCCACTAAGGGTTCATTATGCTGTTTCAGCTGGATTAAGGGGATGTATAATGTGTTACAGAAATATGAGCTCTATTAATGTCTATGGGTACAAAGGATTTTCCATTTAAGAAAGTGGGGGACCACTTAAGTAATTGTAGTTTGCACTGGTGCCACCAATGTGTTAGATTGTCCTCTCATTGACTCCTTCTATTCAGTAATTCAATTAGAGTGCCACACTGCAGCACCACTCATTGTACAGTGGTCGTGCTTTGCATTGCAGATCAGCTCCATTCACCAGACTGGTGTCCTCTTCTCCTCCTCTTCTGGCATGTACCCAGAATTATGGCTCCTGAAAATCTTTTGTTCGCTTAAGTTATTTTAAGAATCTTAGGTGCCTGAGCAATAGAAAAGTAATAGTTATGTGACCTTCATTAGGTTATCCTTTTTGTCATATCTATGAGGAAACATTCTGGCAGTCCTGACCTTGGCTTGTCTACTGACCTTGGTTTCTCTACTGACCTTGATTTGTCCGCTGACCTTGGCTTGTCTACTGACCCTGGCTTGTCTACTGACCTTGGCTTGTCTACTGACCTTGGCTTGTCTACTGACCTTGGCTTGTCCACTGACCTTGGCTTGTCTACTGACCTTGGCTTGTCCGCTGACCCTGGCTTGTCCACTGACCTTGGCTTGTCCACTGACCTTGGCTTGTCTACTGACCTTGATTTGTCTACTGACCTTGGCTTGTCTACTGACCCTAGCTTGTCTACTGACCTTCCCTTGTCTACTGACCCTAGCTTGTCTATTGACCTTCCCTTGTCTACTGACCTTGGCTTGTCTACTGACCCTAGCTTGTCTACTGACCTTCCCTTGTCTACTGACCCTAGCTTGTCTACTGACCTTCCCTTGTCTACTGACCTTGGCTTGTCTACTGACCCTAGCTTGTCTACTGACCTTCCCTTGTCTACTGACCCTAGCTTGTCTACTGACCTTCCCTTGTCTACTGACCTTGGCATGTTGTTATCTGTCCACTCAATGCCATGCACAATGTCCGCGTATGGGTCAACCATCACCGCATTAGGACTTCTGGGATAACAAACCAGTAGATTCCATTAGTAGAAACCAGAACCCCATAAGGGGGTTAACGAGAAAACACTGGGGCACCACAAGGACATTGTCTTTGGAGCTAATTTGGGCAAGTTGAGCCTCTCGCCTCAGGCCAACACCAGCTTCAGGAAGAAGGGGCAGCATCAGTATCCTAGTAAACTACTGTACACCTCGGGGAGTATGTCCTCACACATGGTACTATTAGTAGCAAACTGTTTACACCTAATGTCAGCAAGGATGGGATACACTACATGGACAACCAGTTTAAAACACCAGTCTTAATACATTCCCCAATTGTGTTTGGGATCTGGGCCAGAATATAAGAGCCACCCCAATGCAGATAAAGGTCATGGGTCAGCACCCAGGAGTGGGAAGTCTAGAGGTTTTCAGAGCTTCAGGAACGTTCCTTTTTGGAAGCCAAAATTTAGTCCCCGTTGAGTCTGTTCTCTCCAGTGCACTCTGGGAATATTGCTGAGTTCCCTGTTATCATGCAAGAAATTGCAAACTGAGGACCTCTGACTTTGTAATTTGTTCTTTATAGACTAGCCTAGAGCCAATAAGCAAAATCAATAGTCTTTGCTCAAAAGTAAGCAAGTGTCAGTGTGTTATGTGACAGGTGAAGATACGTGTGCTTACCAAGGGGTCAGCGGGCCAAATCAAATTTCTTTCTGAGCTGTTTTGAAAAAAAAAAAAAAAAAAAAAGCTAAATCCATTTAACCAACATTCCTCATTGGAAAATATATAGCGGAGGGGAATTAGTAAGCAGCCATACTTTATTCTCATTTAACCGTGTTTGCGTTTTATATCAACCTGTTCAATAGTGTCAGAGCGTAGAAATGATGTGAGAGGAATAATAGCTTGGAAGATAGAATAACCGCCTTACTCTTTGATGGCTTCTCTGTGATTATAATAATTAATGTAATAATAATAATAATAATATTAATAATAATATTACTAATTCTAATAATAATAATAAATATAGTAATAATAAAAACAATAATAATGAATATAATATCTATAATTATAAATATAATAATAAATATAGTAATAATAATACAAATAATAATACATGTAATATTACTAATTATAAATATAATAATAATAATGCTTTTAGTAATAGTAAAAATAGAAATGATAGTAATAACCTTAAAACATAAAAAAAAAAATCGAATATTAATAATAATAAATATTAACAATAATAATAGCAATAGATACACTAAAATTGTAATAACAATAATTATAAAAACTATGTAATAATCAATATATTTTCAACAATAATAATTTAAAAAATACATTATAACTATATCTATTGCATACTTTCTGTATTATTACTTATTATTTTAGTAAGATTGGTAAAAATAATAATTAAATGTTTATTATATTTTTTAAATCATTTAAACTGCAATGTTTAATTAGGTTTGAAAACCTAAGCTGGCATTCCCTGTGTCTACTATCTGTACACCAAACTGTTCTCCTTGCTCATGATCACTTTGGGAGCTGGCACTGCTACTGGAAATATGATGCACTTTTTCCACAGGAAGTTGCCTGAGCAATAGCGTTCCTGGCTTTTCCCCCAGGAACTTTCCAAAGCCATAGGGTTCCTGCCTTTTCCACAGGACGTTGCCTGAGCAATAGGGTTTATGCTTTTTTCCCTTGAAGTGTCCCTGAGCAATAGGGTTTCTGATGAGGGAAAAAACCAGGCTGGAGCCGCGCTGCTCAGTTTCCCATATTTAATTCAGAATCACAGTGGAGAAGAGGGAAAAAAACAGGCTGGAGCCACGCTGCTCAGTTTTCAGCAAAAGGGTTTCTGGCTTTTCCACAGGAAGTTGCCTGAGCAATAGGGTTCCTGGCTTTCTCCACAGGAAGTTTTCCTGAGCAATAGGGTTCTTGGATTTTTCCACAGGAAGTTTTCCTGAGCAATAGGGTTCCTGGCTTTCTCCACAGGAAGTTTTCCTGAGCAATAGGGTTCCTGGCTTTCTCCACAGGAAGTTTTCCTGAGCAATAGGGTTCTTGGATTTTTCCACAGGAAGTTTTCCTGAGCAATAGGGTTCCTGGCTTTCTCCACAGGAAGTTTTCCTGAGCAATAGGGTTCCTGGCTTTCTCCACAGGAAGTTTTCCTGAGCAATAGGGTTCTTGGATTTTTCCACAGGAAGTTTTCCTGAGCAATAGGGTTCCTGGCTTTCTCCACAGGAAGTTTTCCTGAGCAATAGGGTTCCTGGCTTTTTCCACAGGAAGTTTTCCTGAGCAATAGGGTTCTTGGCTTTCCCCCCAAGAAGTTTACTGAGCAATAGGGATCCTGGCTTTATCCACAGGAAGTTGCCTGAGTAATAGGGATCCTGGCGTTATGCACAGGAAGTTGCTTAAGCAATAGGGTTCCTGGCTTCCTGTGAAGTTGTTCGTGTAAAGTTGTATTTCCAGATGATTTGAGCTTTGACCCTGACTTGTTTTCTTTGACCCTGGAACCTGTACTGTTTGCCCTACCCATGTGTATATATCAGATGTAAGATACTCTGGCTGTCCTGACTTTATATTGTGAACTGAACATGTCTCTGCATGTTATTTTAGGGACTGTATGTTGACATCTCTCAACTTGTACTTCAATAAAGAGGTAGTGACCTGGTGGGTTCCCTCAACAGCAGCCCAAACCCAAGAAGGAAGGTGAAAGGGTGAAAACCAGGGGACCAACAATGCCCTTGGGAGTAAGTCCATGTCAAATCCATTCAGTGATGCAGTGGGTTAATACCTGCACAAGCTCTTATTTATATGTAGTATGTAATTTTGTTGCTTATGTATGGGTATATTTTTTCTTTCTCTTTTCTAATAGCAAAATGATTGGAGTCAAAATGATTGGATTTGTGTTGTAAAACTTCAATATTTGTTAATAAAAATGACTGTAATTAAAATTATTTAACAATGGGATCCATGCCGGGGCCTTTCTTGTTAATTCCATCACCATAAAACTAGATTTCCTTGACTTCCCTTGTATTGGATCATTGGACAGGATCCTATAGGCACATTCTATGTAAAGTATTGACAAAAGAAATTTAAAACTATTTTTTTTTTAGAAAATGAAACTAAATCTTGTCCCATATATGAAATAGGAATGTGTCCACCAACATACAATGAACACAGAGCACATTGTGCAATCGGCAGAAGATACCGATTGATTTTCCGACCCCCGGATGGACGATATTTTATTAATACAGTCCACTGTGGCTTGTAAATAGAATTTGATGGAAACACAAGTCTGTCTGTTAGAATATACTCAAGAGTGGGAACAGGTGATGGAATATTGAAAATCTATTCACCAGGCTTGATAACCAGATGGACTGTTTGGTTCTTGAGCATGTAAGGGTAAGGGAGTGTAATTAGTAAACCAATTATTTGATAAAACACCAGGCTTACTGTATCTCATTATGAAGACCATCATATTTGTAAAGTATCGTAGATTTTTTTAAAATTGTGGCTTAGAAATCACTAAATTCTTAGTCTGCAAAAAACAGAGAGGCTAAAGCTGCCCAAATGCTTGAGAAGACTGTCCACCGAGCACCCATTGAGCCAACAATCAGACAAGCTTAGACCACCATACTCGTGTTTACGATGTTAATAGGGGAATGAACTGGTGCTTGACTCCACCGGGGGAAGCATATCCTCTTATTAGGAATAACGGAAACAAGCTAAATCCATCTTTGTGCCATTATCTGCCCTAGAGTAGAGTTGGGACACCGCAATGTAAAGTTCATCGACTGGTGGCTTTGCTGAAGTTGTCACATTTATAAGGTGTCCTTAATGTGGCCTGGTAGAATAACCAATATCTTGCTCCAGGGTCTCATTGGGAAATCTGTTACAGGACTCCAACTATGATGCCTCATTTATAGCACTGGTCTCCTATGCAGCATAAGGACCTAGTGTGCACTTTCAGTCTCCAGTCCCATTGTGTGACCTCTGTATCTTCTTGAGTTACACCACTTTTATGCAACTGTATTTGCATCCACCATGGAGAAGGGAACCTCCTACCGACAGCTGTTTTGGGGTTCATTCTTCTCATCAGTATAGGACTAGTACAAGTTGGCTCGATGAGGTGCCTTATACACAGTTTATGGTCAAGTGGCCCAAAAAAGCTTTCTGCAACATGGTTCCTTATGCTTTCTTATTCAGCTGCACCGGCCTTAGTATCATGGGTATAGGTTATAACACTTCCTCAATAGGCAAAGTAAAGCGAAACGATGAATGGGTGTGCTGAATTTTTAGATGAGCGGCCACCAGAAGTTTCTGGAAGTATGTAAATTTCATTCCCCACTTGGGCAGTCTGGTCTGCATGTGTATGGGGTATGGATCAGGGAGCAAAGCTGCAGGTGGAATCACATAAAGGTATATCACAACATAAGATTAATCATGCCAAAATTAATATTTATTACACTTATCGTAACTCTTTTCAGGTCACCGATTCTTTTTTATACAATTTTTGTAATGTTGACAGGGGTTATCTCCAGGACTAAAATACTGAAGACCTTTCCTTATCTTTGCGGGGGCCTGCCTTACACTTGACAATCCAACCACTTGTATTGATCCGAACATCACGGCTCTCTATTGGATGCCTGACACTCCCAGTTGATCATGAGACCTGCTGAAGCTTCTCACGGGCCCCAATGATCATGTGACAGCCAACAGTTCTTGCCAAGTCAACACTCAACGATCCAATGGAAAATTACGTTTTGGTGAACTTATGGAAAGTTTTTATTACCCTTGTACTGACACCTCGGAGGTAGTTTTTCCGAAATGATAACGATTATGACTATTATGTTACTCGACTGTACTATTACATTCTCATTCATCCACCTCGATACATTAAATTTAGCTACAAATCAGCATTTGCCACGGCTTTGGAGAGATTACTCTTTAATATTTTTGGATAAGAAGGATTAAATACTCATATAATTGCAGATAAATGGCGGCTACGATTGTTTTCATATATCCTAATTGCCGTAATAGGTTGCATGCACAATTAGGTAAATTGTTGTATGTGCACCGAATCAATGGTTAACAGTTGACATTAATTTATTGAAATTTTCCCATACTACTTGCATTTTGCTGCGGGGCATTATTTAAATTGTATTTATGGATTGTAATTAGCTCGGCGCAAACACACTCAAAATATTTACTCTGCTTAGCAAACAGGAAAAAAAAAAAATATCTTATCTGCGAAGCCATTACAAAATGAATCTTCTGAGTAGGAATTCTAATTATTACAGTCTTCTTACATTATTATAATTATTAGGTGCATTCAAGGAAGGAAAATCTGATTATCAAATTAATTTTAGACTAATATCATTTAAGTAATGGCTTGACTTAAATAACGAGAAAAAAATCGGGAAAGGAAATATTCTGTGCAGGATCGGTAGTAGAAGGTGTTAGTATTAGACTAAAATTGTAGAAATATTAGTATTTAGGGCTCTGTTCACACAACTGAGGGGAATGTCACTCTTAACCAGTCCTGGTACAATGGTTTGAGTGGACCCTAATCGATATGAATAAAACCCATTGGGGCAAATGTATCATAAGTCTGGCGTTGTCCGACGGTTTTTGGGACTTTTCATGGCTTCTCTATTGGTTGGATGTATCTTAGGGGTTTTTCCTTATTGACACATGTAGTGTTTGGTCTTTAGTGAATTTGCAACTTTTCAAAACAAAAGTTCCAAAAAGTTTTCAAAGTCACGATCAGTTCCAAGCTTATTTCTACACCTGGTCCACACCAGCAGTGGATTTGCTGCAAAATTAGCAACTTCTTAAAAAGTTGTAACTTTCACATCGGGATTCAGGTGATAACAGGGGGGGGCACTGCAAAAAACTAGACAATAACAAACTTTGAAAGGTGCAAATCAAATGAGCAAGAGCACCATGAAAAGTCTCAAAAATTAAAGAAAAAGGCAAACCAAAATTTTGTTACATGTGCCCCATTGTCTAAATAAGTGGTAACTAGAGCTACAGAAGACTCCTAGAGTATCATGTTATACCCCCCCCCCCCTCAGGACTTCTAAGCATCCTATTGTACCCCTTCCTGTCAGACCCATAAAGCATCTTGTCATACCACCCACTGGACCTCTGAGCATTCTGTTTTTCGTCATCCTCCTGGACTCCTAAAGCATCATGTTATAACACCCACTGGAATCCTAAGCATCAGTTTATACCATCCTATGGACTCCTAAGCATTATGTTATACCTCCTATTGGACACCATGTAATATCATCTCACCCTTTGAAGTATACTTATTTTATACCCCTCACAGGACTCTAGAACATCATGTTGTAACTCTACTGGGACTTCTAAACTTTTTAGGACTTTTTAGGACTTCTACGTATCCTATTGTTCCTCCTCCCCCTGGACTCCTAAAGCATCTTGTTATACCATCCATTGGACTTCTAAACATCCTATTTTTCCCCTCCCCCTGGACTCCTGAAACATCATGTTATACACCCCCCTCTGGACTTCTAAGTATCCTGTTGTTCCTCCTCTCACTGGACTCCTAAAGCATCTTGTTAGACCACCCACTGGACTTCTAAGCATCCTGCTGTTCCTCCTCCCACTGGACTCTTAAGGCACAATGTTATACCACCCTCTGGATTTCTAATCAACTTTGTTTCCCTTTACCCTGAAATCTTAAATCATTATGTTATACCATGACTGATCTTCTAAGAAATTTTTATCTCCCCCTGAACTCCTCAGCATTTTTTTTATGTCACCCACTGGACATTGGTAAAGGGCAACCCTGAGACCCTGCCATAAGTCTGTGGCAGGTGCCTCTATGGCATATATAGGTCTGAGTTGTTGAGTTTCCTACAATGTCCTATCTTTTTATTCTTAGGTGTGATGAGGCACCACTAGAAGTCTCCATGCAGAACATGCAGGTCCTTGGGACCTGTAGGAGGTAGGGACCTTGTAGGAGGTAGGAGAAATATCATTTGGCCAAATAAGACTTTGGGCAATAGCTTTTGAAAGTACATGGTAAGCAAAAGATTGACAAGGCTTTTCAAGCTACAGAATCTAAATTGAAGACCGGAATCACTCATCCAGTCCTGGTATATTTCATGTCCCCATCCCATCCTCCAACATCTTCTCGACACAATATTTCATGGAGCTGTTAAAAAATGCTAATTGATAAAAACATAGAACACAGAAAGGGTAAAGTGATTAGTGATTACACTTATTAATGTAGCTCTTATCTTCCACTCGGAACATGTAATTTATACCACGATGGTCTTCTTCTCAGCCATGGCTATCACCTTCGCTAATACGCTCTACCACCAAAGACGCTAATAACGTCTTTTATAAAAATAAGATAAGATATCGAGAACCAGGGACTTAAAACTTTCATGTTTTTTAATTAAAAGAGATTTTCTAAACTAGTTCTAACCTGCGTTTGGCCTCATGATTCCCGGTGGAATAACAATGATATGCCAATTAATATGTAGGGGCTCAGGACTGATTGTTGATCATCATCTTCTCTGCATATTAAGGAATATTCGGTAATTAATATTCCGACTGCTCTCCTTCAACACACAGGACATCACCTTTGCATTGGGTTCCCAGTAGACGACAGAATAATTGTAGTCAAAATGAAAAGCTTTCCGGACATCTTTGAACAGCAAAGTAACATTTAAAATTTGAAAAAAAAAAAATTACAAAAAATAAAAAGTGAGACATATCTACAGAAATAAAATGAGGGGACGGGAGGAATTAAAATAATAGTTCACAATGTGATAGGAATGAGGAGAGGAGAAGCTGAAAAGCAACAATTTTTTCAATTTGCTTTGAAGAAATTTCTATCATGTGAATGTTAAAAATAGTGCGAAGAGGTAAATAATTAATAGCATGGGATATCAAAATGGTGAATTTTAGATGGTAAGAGGTGGTGAGGATTTACTCTTCACGACCAACACAAAATGATGGAATAGGTGAAAATGTGCTTTATCTGTTGGCCATTGATGGTAGAATGTGTCCACCACCCCCATATTTGGGAGGATTTAGTGTGGCTTTTGGCCTTCCTTTCTCTTGGTTACTTGGGTCGCATACTCTGTAGCTTCGAGATAACTGTTTGTTGTGTGACAACCATATCTATAAAGAGAATATCATTGGGGCAGATTTACTTACCTGGTCCATTCGCGATCCAGCGGCGTGTTCTCTGCGGTGGATTCGGGTCTTCCGGCGATTCACTAAGGCAGTTCCTCCGACGTCCACCAGGTGGCGCTGCTGCGCTGAAGTTCCTCGGAATGCACTGATCTTCACCAAGCCGGGCCGAGTGCAGGTAAGCGCGTGTCCAGCGACACTTTTTTTTTTCAAATGCGGCGGTTTTTCCGAATCCATCGGGTTTCGTTCGGCCACGCCCCCCGATTTCCGCCGCATGCATGCCGGCGCCGATGCGACACAATCCGATCGCGTGCGCCACAAACCCGGGGCAATTCAGGGAAAATCGGCGCAAATCGGAAATATTCGGGTAACATGTTGGGAAAACGTGAATCGGGCCCTTAGTAAATGACCCCCACTGTGTCGTGTCCTGCAGTATGAGCTTTAAAGGAGCATGTTCTTTTTAAAGAATTGTTTCACAGTGGACAATCCCTTTTAATCGAGAAAACAAACCTTGATTACAATCAGTTGTACACTGTTGGAAGGCTCTAACACCAAGTGGTCCTGCAATTCCAATACAACCTGCAACAGCCACCTGCTCTGAGTGACTGCTGTAGAATTCAACCAGTATTCACTCAGAGCGAGGAGGAGGGGCTGTGGAGCAATCCAGTGGTGAGATGAAAGAGCACAGCAGTGTGAGTATATAGCCCTGCAATGTGAATGCATTTTTTGCAGTCCTTTGACAATTAACAACATACATAGATATGATTCTAATACCTACCTACTTGGTCAAAAAGGCTGGAAGAAAATTTTGTTTTCTATATTGTCCTTAAAAATGCTGACTGTCCATGTTTTGGACATATTGGGCAGAAAAAAATTAGGCTGGCAACTCTTTACATGATTAGTATTGACCTCATGTGTTCTTACAAAGAGGTTCTTTGTAGAAAGGGCACACCTCCAGCTCTGACGTATAGGTGGCTACCACTCTCTACAATCTCCACAAGTCTCAATTTCGAAAGGGATTGTCCTAAAGTAAGACGGTTGCAGTATCAAATTCTCCAAGCCTTTAAGAAAATATAAAAGAAGTGCCCCCAAAAAATCATATTCAGAATGTAAATGAGTGCTTCTACGACCTCTACAATCTTAGGAATGTGTGATTATATTATGATTGTCTGGTTAGTACCCATCAATTTTGGTGGTCCATCCTATTAATATAGTGGTGTCCTCACTCTTCAGTTGCAGATGGTGCTTGAGAAAGAAGAACCAGCCATGTCGAATATTAGCATGTCCAATCCTTTGTTCTAAAGGCAGATGAACTGCTACAAGAGGTTTCTGGTAACGACCAACTCTCTTCTCCCTATGGAGAGTGTACAGGCGGTCCTCTACTTAAAGACACCCAACTTACAGACAACCCATAGTTACAGACAGACCCCTCTGACCTCTGGTGAAGCTTTCTGAATGCTTTACTATAGTCCCAGATTGCAATAATCAGCTGTAATGTGTCTGTAATGAAGCTTTATTGATAATCCTTGGTCCCATTACAGTAAAAAATGTTTAAACTCCAATTGTCACTGGGGCCCAAAATGTTTTGGTCTGGATCTACAATTATAAAATATACAGTTTCGACTTGCATACAAATTCAACTTAAGAACAAACCTCCGGACCCTATCTTGTACGTAACCCGGGGACTGCCTGTATACTTTCTTGGTGAAATGGAGCATGATTGTGAATTGGGTGACTGGAGGAACATCTAGGGCAGTGGTGGTGAACTTATGGCCCGGTTGCCAGAGGTGTGCCACTCACAGCTATCTCTGTGGGCACCCAGTCACAGAGTTTGCAAGGCAGGTTGAGTGACTCAAGGCATCCTTCTTCAGTCCTAGGTAACCCAGGATATGTTCAGTGCTATTTTAAAGCAATACTGTAATTCCTGAGCTTCATGGGACTGCAGGAAGAGCCAGGAGGTTTGGATAGGGCTGGATTATCATTTGAACTCCTCACCCATGATTCTTCTAGTTCAAGGCGACCATGGACGGAAGCTACAATGATAACCCAAATGTTTCCTCATTCTTTTGGAGTCCTTATAGGATTGGAAGCTAAAAGAAAGCAGGGAGCAATAAGTTGCTGATTAAATTGCTGTGTCGGTTGGCTGTAGATTGGGCACCCAGCCTCTTGATCCAGGGTGTAAGCCCACCCATGGGACTTTAAAGTGGCATTTCACCTGTTCTTTACATAAGTAACCCCATGGACATGGAATCTTCACCAAGACAAGTGATGAGTGGACCTCATCGTGGGCGTTAACGCCGGATGGTTTGAGCCAAACCCATCCCAAACTTTGTGATTCGGGTATTGACTAGCCAAGACCTATCATTCAAACAAATTCTTCATGTTGGAAAACATTAATACTAGGCAAACTCCTAGGTCCCTTATCATACCGATGATATTATTTTCAGAATGCCCATTGCGTCTGTATCCTATCTCTGAATATATGCTCTCTGGGTCTGTCTCTTCCACATCTTGTGTGATACATATTTTGGAGAACTCGCGCTTTGATGTTCTGGCTGTCAGGTCTTTATTTTTACGAAGTGCCTCCATTCCGTCCCCTCTGGGATATGTCAGCGCAGTCTTCTGTTTGTCATGCTTATGGAGCAGAGAGAAATACACAGTAAATTCAATCTTTAAATGAAGCTGTAACCAAGCTTGTATATTCATTAGAGGAGAAAAATTCTCTTCTGAGAAGTTCAAATTGTTTATTGATTTTCATTTCTGTGTTCAAGTGAAGCTTGAGTCGGTCTTTCTCATCGTGGTCCCTGAGGGCCGCAACAGCCAACAACTACTTTACGTTTCACCCCGGCAAGCAACAAAAAAATCAGAGAATTCCCAGCAAACTATATTAATAAGTAGTGAGGGGGCGCCACTTCCACCCCATGCTGTTGCTTCAGATCCATCCGACGTAGGCTCCCGCAGATAAAACTGCACATTTCAACTTTCCGCCAATCTCACCGGGAGATTGAATGATTTCTATGTGAAATTTCTTATCGGGAAGAAGCTTTGACACATTATGGAAAATTCTCTGTGATTGTTATACTTGTGGTTATCGTAATATTCTAGGGAGATGATCACTGCACGGAATATAATGGAAATAATGTGTACCCCTGCTGGAAGATAGAAGGATCTTGGAAGCTATGGAAGAGTTTTTACGTGAATGGCTTCGTTGTCTTCGGATATTATCCATGTGGATTCTCTAGTTGGCAAAATTGCCACAGATTGACCTAAGTTTATCCCAGTAACACAATAAGCATAGTCATTTTGATGGATTTTCTAGAGATGTTAGATATTATTTTCATTTTTTTACACCATTTTTTGTGGTTGTGCATGTAGATGTGTCCACCCTTGCCTTAGCTTCAATTTGAATATACAGGCAGTCCCCTACTTAAGAACACCTGACTTACATACGACCCCTAGTTACAAACAAACCTCTGGATGTTGGTAATTGGTAAGCCTACAACAATCAGCTATAACAGTTATCACAGGTGTCTGTAATTAAGCTTTAGTGTTCATCCTGGTTCTTATGACAACCCTAAATTTTTCAAATTTAATTGTCACAGAGACCAAAAAAATTCTTGGTGGAGTTACAATTATAAAATATACAGTTCCGACTTACATACAAATTCTACTTAAGAACTAACCTACAGAACCTATCTTGTATGTAAACCGGGGACTACCTGTAGATACAATTTTTCATTAAATCAAATAAATATCATTATATTCTAGTGAAACCGTTAACAAGCTTAAGATTACAAAACAACCACCAGAAGGCCATCAATGGAAATGTTGAAGCTGAGTATCATGAAATTTGAGGGAACTGACATAGCTCCATATGGAGACTAAGGCTAGCGCACACGGGAACTCTGATAACCAAAAGATACTATGATAAGCTATGATATGATATTAAAGATACCCTTAGAATCTGGTCCATTTTTTGTCTCTTTTCTTACCTTCCGTACTACCTGAGGAGTTCATAAGAATCTTTGAAGTCCTCAAATATTCCCTATCCCCATATATAAAATCTTGTCGACTTGGAAAGCCCATCATCTTGTGACTCATCTGGAGATATCTAACCAAAATAAGAGAGGTATGTAGAACTCGGATTCAACCTGACCACATACCATAGCCAAAGATCAAGCGGTAGCCATGTTCTGTATGTGTGTACTATTTTACTACAGTCTATGGAAGCTATTGGACTGGCCCAGCAACAACCAATCCTTAGACTTCAGATAAGAGCCATGATCAATTCTCTACCAATTGATTTCAGAATGACCACAGGAGAAGTTGGTCGTTAGTCTCCTCCTTATAATCCAGTGCATCAATATTTCATACAAATATAGGGTATGTCCTGGCTAAATATTGTCTCATTTTATGACTATTTATCACAGTTAAAAATAGAAAGGCAACATTGATCACTTCTTGAATCCCTGGCATTCCCGTCGCTTATTCATGGTTGTGTATCAACACACAGGAAATGCAAGAGGGCATTTCCTGTGTGTTGATACGGGGACAGGAAGTAAACCCGTTGAGTATTAGAAAGATAGAAGTTAGGAATTGGTGAGCTGAGTACTGATTCTCTATTGTTTTCAAATGTTCCTTAAGACAACTCCTGTGAATAATCCCATGAAATCGAGAGTAACCGGGGAGTGATTTATGCAAATTAGCCCAAAAAGTAAGAAACACTGACCTTTTCTGTGTGTTTTAGAGATATACATGTAGTAGGTTAATATATAATTTTGACCTTTGACCTTTGTTTTCCCATCATCCTTCTAACATACTGAAATCTCCACAATAATATTGCCCTGTGTTTTGGAAATCCTCTGTGAGACTTTTTGACGATATAAATTCTGAGGTGCTATCCCCCAACTTTGAGGAGAGGAAGGCATAAAGCATTGACCCCAGCAGGAACGGCTCCAGGTTTCAGTAGGCCCCTGGGCGACAGAGCCTCAGTGGGACCCTTTGCAGTGAACTCATCTAGCGGCATTAGCAATTCAGAAATTAAAACAGTCTTCTGTTCCCTAAAATATTCCCTAGTTTATCATACAGCCCCCCTCATGGTTATTTTATATATGTGGGCTCCCCCGAGCAGCTCAGAGCCCCGACACTTGCCCGGATATGCCCAGTGCTGGCGCCGGCCCTGGACCCCAGCAAAGACTTCTGACTTTAAAAATTAGTAAAAATTTATGGGGGTCCTATCCTCTTTCTAAAAGGGTCTATGACAAATCATATTCCTGATGAGAAAATTAAACATATCTGAACTCAACCTACACCAAAAATGGATAAAGAATCCCGGAAATTACAAAGAAGCAATTGTCGTATAATGAGAGATATAATGGAATATTTTTGCATAATTAATTTTTTTTATTTATAGAGTTATTTAATGTTTTTTAAATTTTTTTAGACCAAAAATTCAAACAAGAATCCAGTTTCCTAAGTTATTTTGTTAAGCGCCTGCCTGTATCCCGCAGCTTAGACTTCTATCAGATATGCTGCAAATAGCTCGTCAGAACTGTCTATTTCCTACAGGAAGATAAAAATTTCAATTAACTTGAGTGCTGTCATCGCCACATAACATGAGAACGTCAGGGATAATATGCATTACATATTGATGTCTATCAGATCTGAAAACACAGCCATGTTTTATTCCGTAGCCCTTTTGTAGATTGGGAAGAAATCGCACCCAATAAGGCCCTAATCATATTAATTTATGCCCCGATTAATTATGCATTCAGATTGCCCGATAGCATGTCAGTTTATATTCTCTGTACTCTGGGAAATACGCCCATTATAGTTACTAAGCAAATAGTAGCACTGTCAGGCGTGGGGGGATTTTAAGGAAATTACTTAAAAGGGGAGGGTTTCTTTAATTTATAAATCTTGTAGAATATGCAACCAAGTTGTAAGTCTTAAGACATGACACGGAGCAGAGACACATGTCACGAAGATTAGGGGTGCTCTGTTCTACGCTCAATGATTTATTCAAGTGCTCTTTGGTCTACAGGAAGAATGGATGGCGTTTGTTATTTTAATGAGAGTTTATAATCTTCGTTCTCGTAAATGATGCATGGGATGGAGGTAGAATTTACAGGAGACTAGTCCACCGATTCCTCCGTAAACTTCAATTGATAATTGAAATCTTATTGGAAACTACCATATGGATCAGGGATAGGATGGTGTCACCACCAGGTCATCTTTGACCACTGGGCTCCGGATAGACATAATTGATCTTTTAGAACACGTTCTACACTTATCAAGATGAGGGGAGGTGGACAGGTGGACACTGTGAATGTTGTGTCTTTACGACAATGGGTTCTCCTTTTGAGGAGTCTTAGTCTGTCCCTCCTGTTTCAGTGATTGGAGGAGTTTTCTGAAATTGCCTGGAGCTGATCCTGTTCTGATTCATAGTCAATGAACTAATTTTGGGAGATATTTTGCTCCATTGACTTGATCTTAAAAAAAAACTACTTAAAATGAAAATGTAGACGTTATAATCTGGAGAACGTCCAAAGCTGACGTGGAAGTTGTTCTAAAGAGCCTAAAGCAATATTGTTGGAGCTAATGTAAATATGGGACCAGATGACAATCACTGGCAAATATAAGATCATTTTCACAAAATTCAAAAACTTTATGGAAATGGCCTACGAAACCTGAACATATTGGGGCAGAGTTACTTACCTGGTCCATTCGCGATCCAGCGGCGCGTTCTCTGCGCTGGATTCGGGTCCGGCCGGGATTTATTAAGGTAGTTCCTCCGCCGTCCACCAGGTGGCGCTGCTGCGCTGAAAAGCATTGGAACGTGCTGGAGTTCACCGGCTCGGGCTGAGTGAAGGTAAGTGCAAGCTCCGCGACACATTTTCCGTTTTTAAATGCGGCGGTTTTTCCGAATACGTCGGGTTTTCGTTCGGCCACGCCCCCCGATTTCCGTCGCGCGCATGCCGGCGCCGATGCGCCACAATCCGATCACGTGCGCCAAAATCCCGGGGCAATTCTGGGAAGATCAGCTCAAATCGTAAATATTCGGGTAACACGTCGGGAAAACGCGAATCGGGCCCTTAGTAAATGACCCCCATTCTATTGGGATGGACTCCTTACTTGACTACCTACTGGCTTGCATGGGGCTGTTATACTTCTATTATTACATTGTTGGGATCTAAAGACTCAAATCTTATTTGAAATTGGTAAATTTGTTGCTATTGGCAACATTGATTAATTTTTTACATTGGATTGGTGATTAGAGTCTTGTTTGTGTGCGGCACAGTTGAAGTATTAGGCATTAATACATACAGAAAAAAAAATCTTTGATGAGTTGGAGCCATCATTCCTTACCCATCAAAACTTTAACACTCTTTCCCAAAGGAACCCATTTTTTTTAGATGTTATCAATAGTTCTAGCCCTCCTTCACATTACCCTGTACTTTTTACGGGCCACAAGCAACGGTCTTATAGGTCCACGTGCCAATGACAATGGAAATGTTAGGATTGGGTACACAAAAGACAGGGGATAGTGTGCCCTGAGCTTGCCCCAGCCTCTGTCCCTTCCTATAGCCCCCCCACGCTAAACCGTGGGGCGACTACTTGAAGACTCGGAATACTCTGGTTTAAGTGCGGGAAGGGAAATACAAACAGACTGACGAACATAAAACACAAAAGAATCGTAAACTAGCCGGAGTCACAACGGGAGGGTACGTCAATAGCAAAGTCAGTAAGCAAATAGTCAATGTCAAAAACTAGCCGAGGTAACAACAATACAGATACAGAGCAATACAACCTAGTGCAGCAAGCAAGTGGAGAAAGAGATTTCAAACACTGGCACAGGTGACTAGTGAAGCTGCAATTTATGCAGCCAGAACTCCACCTCCAGAACCTGATAGGAGCTGGACAGCATCTGGGAATTAACCCCTCACGGTGCAGAACAACAGGCACCAAGCAGAGGTTCAAAGTCCCAGCCACTCCTAGACAGCGCGAGATCTTAGCAGCCGCTGCCCAGGACGAGAGGTGGAGTTTGCGCGGACACGCGCCGGGGTTCGGAGAACGCTGCTGCCACCACCAGCAGTTCCAGCATTCTCCCTAGCGAACCTGACAGTACCCCCCCCCTGAAGGGGGGCCTTCGGACCCCTAGATCTTAAAGATGGCTTCTGAGGGTAGGTCTGATGAAACAACCTGAGTAACCTTGGAGCATGAACATCTCTAGCCGGAACCCAAGACCTATCCTCAGGACCAAAACCTTTCCAATGGACCAGGTACTGCAGGGAGTTACCTACCCATCTGGAATTCACAATTTTTTCTACCTCAAATTCCAGATTCCCCTCCACAATAGATGGAGAAGGAGGGTCAGAAAGAGGCAAAACAGGCTCAACATAGCGCTTCAGAAGACTCTTATGGAAGGTGTTATGGACCCGCCACCCTGCTGGAAGTGTAATCTTGAAGGAAACCGGGTTAACAATATGCGTAACAACAAACGGACCCACAAACCTGGGCGCAAACTTCAAAGAGGGGACCTTCAATTTAAGGTTTTTCGTGGATAACCACACTTTATCCCCCACCACAAACGTATCGGAGTTAGTGCGCCTTCTTTCAGTTTGTTGGACCATAGAATTTTGTGCCCTCTGAATATTCCCCCGAACCTGTGACCAGAGTGAGCGCAACTTGGATGTAATAGCTTCCGCTCGAGGAATATTAGAGACAGGCACAGATGAAAAAGAGAAACGAGGATGAAAACCATAATTGCAGAAAAACGGAGATACCTGTGTGGACGAACCACTGTGGTTATTAATAGCAAATTCTGCCAACGGAAGGAATTTCACCCACTGGTCCTGACTGTCCGAGACAAAGAGTCGCAGATATTGAATCATCTCCTGATTCATTCTCTCGGACTGACCATTAGACTCAACGATAAATTAACTTCCAGTCTAGAACAAAATGCTCGCCAAAATTTGGAAACAAATTGTACGCCCCTATCTGACACAATATCATCTGGTATACCATGGAGGCGTACAATATTCTGTATAAACAATTCAGCTAATTCTTCAGCTGAAGGTAACTTTTTTAACGGAACAAAGTGTCCCATTTTAGAGAAACGGTCCACTACTACCCAAACCACTGTACAGCCTTGAGACGCTGGCAGATCAGTGACAAAGTCCATAGACACTTTAGACCACGGCCTGGTGGGAACTGGAAGCGGAAGAAGAGGCCCCTCAGGACGTCTCCTGGGAGTCTTTCCTCGCGCACAGACCTGACAGGCTTGGACAAATGCGTGCACATCCTTAGTCATGTGAGGCCACCAGTAACTTCTCTTCAAGAGATCCAAGGTACTCCGCATTCCCGGATGACCTGCCAACACCGAGCAATGCGTCTCCTCCAACACTCTCAAACGACAAGAAAGAGGAACAAATAATTTGCCTTCCGGAAGGTCTTTAGGTGCAGATCTTTGTCCTGCTAAAATTTGAGAGGAGAGGTGGGAGGAGACAGCTGCCAGCACAACTCCTGGAGACAAAATATTACTGTCAGTAGCCTCTGGAAGCTCAGGAGTCCCGAAGCTACGGGACAAGGCATCAGCCTTCACATTTTTTGACCCAGGTCGGTAGGTGACCACAAAATTGAAGCGAGAGAAAAACAAGGCCCACCTAGCCTGACGTGAGTTCAAACGTTTAGCAGTATCCAAATATACTAAGTTCTTATGATCCGTGAGCACAGTGATCGGATGAAGAGCTCCCTCCAAAAAGTGTCGCCAGACTTCAAATGCCCACTTAATGGCAAGGAGCTCTCGATTACCAATATCATAATTCCTCTCACAAGAGGAAAACTTTCTAGAGAAATATGCACAGGGCCTAAGTCTGGTGAGAGTGGAGGACCCCTGAGACAACACTGCACCAACTCCTATCTCGGAGGCATCCACCTCCACAACAAACGGTAGAGAGAGGTCAGGTTGAACCAAGACTGGGGCTGACGAGAATGCCGCTTTTAAAGTTTCAAACGCTGAGCAAGCGGCAGGGGACCAATTGTTCGGATCAGCACCCTTACGGGTTAGATCCGTGAGGGGTTTGGCGATCACGGAAAAGTTCTTTATAAAGTTCCGATAATAGTTAGCGAAACCTAAAAAACGTTGTAGGGCCTTAAGATTGGTAGGCCGAACCCAGTCCGTGAGCGCCTGAACCTTACTCGGATCCATCTGTACATCAGAGGGAGTCACAACATAACCTAAGAAGGAAACCTTCTGGACGCAAAAAACACACTTTTCCAGCTTAGCGAAGAGGTGGTTTTTGCGCAACCTGGTAAGTACTTGGCGGAGGTGTTGCTGGTGAGAAACCATATCAGGAGAGAAAATCAAAATATCGTCTAGATAAACCACCATAAACACACCGATGTAATCATGAAAGATGGAATTCATAAACCCTTGAAAAACCGCTGGGGCATTACTCAAACCAAAGGGCATAACCAGGTATTCAAAGTGTCCCAAAGGTGTATTAAATGCGGTTTTCCACTCATCCCCTTCCCGGATCCGAATCAGGTTATAAGCCCCTCTGAGATCTAATTTAGAGAAAACTTGGGCCCCAGAAACCTGATTTAAGAGATCCGGGATCAAGGGGAGAGGACCTGAGTTTTTTACCGTTATCTTGTTTAATTCTCGATAATCAATACACGGCCGTAAACCACCGTCTTTTTTCTCAACAAAAAAGAACCCGGCCCCAGTGGACGACTCAGAAGGACGGATATGTCCGATTGCCAAACTCTCATCAATATAACTCTTCAGTGCTTCCCGTTCAGGTACCGACAGGTTATATATACGACCCTTTGGCAATCTAGCATCAGGAAGAAGGTCAATTTTACAATCAAACTCCCTGTGAGGAGGAAGTACTTGGGATAAGGGTTTTGAAAACACATCTGAGTAATCAGAGAGAAAACCTGGAAGACTCTGATCTTCCGCCACTACTGTACATAATGAAACTCTGGACAGGTGATCCTTACAGTGAGGACCCCAATGAACCAGCTCCAGAGTTTCCCAATTAATTACCGGATTATGGATCCGGAGCCAGGGTAGACCAAGAATGACATTTTCAGACAGGTTTTCCATAACTAGGAAAGAACACCATTCTACATGCATAGCTCCTACCATAAGTTTTATCTGCGGGGTTCGGAATTTAATCAACCCTGCCTGTAGAGGGGTCAAATCCGCACCCGACATCTGGATAGGAGTGGACAATGGAATCAATGACATGCGAAACTGAGAGACAAAACTATAATCAATTAAATTAGACGCAGCACCTGAATCCAAAAAGGCGCGACCAGTGCAGGAAACAGACTGAAACTTAATAGTACAAGGTAAATACATTCTAGACACAATTGGGAGTACCTGAGCTCCTAAGCAGTCCCCCCGACTACTGCTTAGGAGCGGAAGTTTTCCTGCTGCTGCCTCTTGGAACAGGTGTTGACCTGATGATCAGGACTTCCACAGTAGAAACAAAGATGATGTCTCATTCGATGTTGCTTCCGCTGTGCAGGAGAGATGCTATCCAGCTCCATGGATTCCAATTCTGGACTACCCGGAGACAGATTGGCCGCTGGCTGACAGTCAGAGGACACCCGAGGTGATCGCCTGGATCTTAGGCGACGATCAACTCGGATGACCAGAGTCATAGCATCATCTAATGTCTGAGGCTCGGCATAAGCTAAGACTAAGTCCTGTACTCGGTCTGACAGTCCGGACATAAATTGGTCCTTTAGGGCGCAGTCATTCCATTGCGAGTCAGTCACATACTGTCTGAACTGGGCACAATAATCTTCTGCTGTCCGTTTTCCCTGACACAGAGATCTAAGGTGGGAAACTGCAAGTGCTCGGCGGTCAGGTTCGTCATAAATCTGGCTTAGAGCTGAAAAAAAAGCGTCAAGAGAAGAACGGGATGGAGAGTCAGGTGGGAGAGAAAAAGCCCAATTTTGCGGATCCCCACGCAACAGGGAAATTACCACGCCCACCCTTTGAATCTCTGTGCCCGATGAACGAGGGCGTAAAGAAAAGTAAAGTTTACAGCCCTCCCGAAATGAAAAAAATTTCTTACGGTCACCAAAAAACACGTCAGGGAGAGGAACCTTAGGTTCAGGCATGGGTGGCAGTGGATCCTGCGGTGATGTCTGTTGTGGAACCTGCATAGATTCCTGAATTTGGAGACGGGAAGCTAGATCCTGAACAAGCTGAGTTAGGGTCTGGACCTGAGCGACCACAGCTGACAAAGGCTCCATGGAAGGAGAGAATGTAGCAGGTCGGATACAGGATGCAGACCTGTGAGCGGCCAGTGTTTCTGTTAGGATTGGGTACACAAAAGACAGGGGATAGTGTGCCCTGAGCTTGCCCCAGCCTCTGTCCCTTCCTATAGCCCCCCCACGCTAAACCGTGGGGCGACTACTTGAAGACTCGGAATACTCTGGTTTAAGTGCGGGAAGGGAAATACAAACAGACTGACGAACATAAAACACAAAAGAATCGTAAACTAGCCGGAGTCACAACGGGAGGGTACGTCAATAGCAAAGTCAGTAAGCAAATAGTCAATGTCAAAAACTAGCCGAGGTAACAACAATACAGATACAGAGCAATACAACCTAGTGCAGCAAGCAAGTGGAGAAAGAGATTTCAAACACTGGCACAGGTGACTAGTGAAGCTGCAATTTATGCAGCCAGAACTCCACCTCCAGAACCTGATAGGAGCTGGACAGCATCTGGGAATTAACCCCTCACGGTGCAGAACAACAGGCACCAAGCAGAGGTTCAAAGTCCCAGCCACTCCTAGACAGCGCGAGATCTTAGCAGCCGCTGCCCAGGACGAGAGGTGGAGTTTGCGCGGACACGCGCCGGGGTTCGGAGAACGCTGCTGCCACCACCAGAAGTTCCAGCATTCTCCCTAGCGAACCTGACAGGAAAAGCCTAGGCCACAAACACGGGCAGGAATAGGACCTCCTCTTTCTTTTGCAACCAGGGGAGGCGGCTCATCCTTGTGGCCATGAAAGCAATGGTCATGAGAACAATACCAATTAAATAAATTTGCTATGTGGGAGGCATTAAAAAATTGATACCCCATGGCCTAAAACAAAGGTCTTGTGTAGGAGGGCTTAGACTGTGCTTCCTTGGGGCCGAAGAAAGAAATATTTTTGTACCCTCTGACCATACAAAACACATACCCATCAACTTTTAATGACATTGTCCACACAGAACTTATCAACATAATTAAACATAATATGAACACACAGAACATAATAGATTATTTTGTAACTCAAGAGTCCCTAGTGACAACCAACTTGGGTTGTCATCTGCTGGACCTCTGAGAGCCATTAATGTTAAGACCCTGAACCAACTGGAGGAACCTCTGATACATTGGTGAACCTGTTCATCCCTGATGTAGCTTCGAGAAAAATTTAGGTTTTTACCTGTAACAATGAAACACATTAGATATAAATGGTCAGATGTGAAGAAACTAAACTAACAAGACATCTCTCCATACCAAGACAATCACCTCAACTAAAAAGTCCTCTCCAATAACACACAATTTTAAAACCTCTATTTTGTCATTTATTCACCAAATTCTTCAAAATGGCAGTTTACGTAAAGAGAGTTTGGAAAATCTCCTTTTTATAAGAGTTATAACGGGTCATGAGACTACAAGGACTTGGGCTTTCTCAAGCCTCCTGACATTTATTTGCTTCTAAAATTATGACTCTATTTAACATAGCTGAATGGCTCCTGCACTATGACATTAAAAGTGTTTGATTCATGAAATATATTGTTATAAATAAGTTCTCTTCTCTATCCAGAGTGAATCTTTCTCTAGTTTTCCATGTAGTGCCGAGCTGTCCATCATAACCATTTAATGGGGCAATCCCTCCTACTGCCAAAGTGTACTAACAGCGTTGACATGTTTAACGTGTTAATTTCTCTTGATTGACAAACTTTTTATTCGACACACACATCTTGTAATAATAAGTACTCCATGAATCACTCTAGGAGAAGGTTGTGTTCACTACTTGAGACTATCCTGTTTAGGTTTTTCGAGAAATGACTGACTGTGCTACTGGTTTAGTCAGTGATCTGAAAAAGCGTACACCTTTGTTACCATCTAGACCTGCCCATATCTCCATTAGCTTCTCAAAGGAATCATCTCATATTGATGACACCTTGGGGCACATTTACTTACCCGGTCCATTCGTGTTCCAGCGGCGGCTTCTCTGATGAGCGTTCGGGTCTTCCGGCGATTCATGAAGGTCCTGCGCCCGTCGGGAAAACGTGAATCGGGCCCTTAGTAAATGACCCCCCTTATGTAATATATCTCAACTCCTCAATCTATGTGGAACTATATTTTTTTATTTTTACCAAAAATGTAAGAACATGTGTAAGACCCATGAGTTCTGCATCCTCTGATTTTAGGGTTGTAGCCTCCCTATCTCGTTTTCACCCATGCCTCTGTATATGTTCTTGTCTTCTCAAGATCTTCCTTACATGAATGTTATTAGGTCAGCACTATCCCATAAGGAGGTATTATCTTCTCATAGTGATTTCCCATGATGCTCTACGAAATGATGAGATTAGGTCAAGTGAAGACCAGGATGTAGATCCTGGGACCTCAGTGGGTTTGCCCATCAATTACCTAATAAATACTGCTAGGGTTAACTAATAGGATGAACGTGCTTTATTCATATGTATCTTAACAACATTTTATGACATCATAAATTATTTAGCCAAAGGGAGCTTCTCACATAAGACTATGGCTATGGTGGCCATGCGATTTTATGAGGTCCTTATCACTGCCACTCGAGCTTAAGCATTGATGATAGATTTAACAGGCCAACAATTTATATACGTGGGGTTTCTGGACAAAAGATGATGTCAGAAAAATTCCCACTACATTTTTGAAAAGCCACCACTTAAAGTGTCTGGCAACAACCTCATTCTACTCCTACCTCTCAATTTAGAACATTGATATGCAAGCCTGTACAATGCTGGGCACCAATGCGGATGAAGGCAATGGCTAGAAAAATGTTTTGGTCGGCTAGATCTTATGGGCGCTGACCATCGGCCTAGGAGTCTCAACGGCAGTTAGGAAGCTGACTCAACTCCAAAGTTTTAAAAGAAGTAATTAAATATTATTTTGTAAAATTTAACACATAGCATGTCAAGTATTTAACACAAGGTAAAAAAATCCTTCTAACGCGTTTCGGGTCGGACGACCCTTTCACAAAGATAGAAAGGGAATGGCTGTCAACCTAAAATTTATATTTATGGGCAACTTTTAGCAAACCATTATTGGAAATTACAATAGATTCCAATTTGTATTTGTGGTTTGAGCTTTAGCAAAGAAGGATCATCCTTTCCATAGGGGAAGGTTGTAATGCTTCCAAATAGGATCCCAGTTACAGAACATCAAGTTCTGGCTTTGTTCTTCTTGATTCGCTTCCTTTTTCCATATTGTAATATAAAATGTGTTTTAGTTAGATATTGAATCAAATGCTTTTGATAATTATCTTTCCTTTTTATGTGATATATAAAGAATTATAGCCACAGTCCCGGTCATAATGAACTGGCGATATATAATGATGTGTTCTAGTCAATGGACATAATAGAAAAACACATCATAGTTTTTACGAGCCAACTAGGAACCATCAAACTAAATGTATACAGTGTATTAAAACAAAGCATAATGGACACACGCTCTATTGGTTGATAGGTTGCAGGGTAGATAACCGCTTCCACTTATACATTCATATACGTCCTCAATTATGTCTCAAGTTGTTAACCACTGAGCCAACTCTAAGTGCTACATTAAAGCATCAATTTATTTACCGATGAGGTCATTTTACAGTTGTCTGTCCATCAACTCAACAATGGGCTATAACATTCCCGAAGAGAGCAATTAATCAAGACCTTGGTGTAGGATGGGTATTCATGGTGGGATAAACCTATAGACCAAATTCGGAAAAAGATCAAGTCTATAAAGTCTTGTAGGATGTATTTTTTTGCTTATTACTACAATGAAGCCTTTCTACAAATACTTGATTGATTGACAGATCTTTCTCTGGCTCATCATAAATATGCATCCTCTGTTTTGGTCATGTATGCCCAATTTTTTTTTAATTTTTATTGATGGAAACAAAGCATGGTGCATATTAAACTCCAAACATTCTAGAATCTTCTTTCCTTAACATCTACTGTTCGGGATCCCCAGTATATTGGAAGAACAGCCAATCCCCCATTAGTCATATCGTAACAAGTGGCTGTCCTAGCTAGTAAACCAAGCCAGCCAACCCCTTCATACATGTTAGCAACACCAAAAGAATGAAGAGGATCCCTGACACCCGGGGTCGTGCTCACCGACAACTTTCCAGAGAAGATCCAAACCTGCTAAAGCACATGACATTGGGCAAAATTTTCATAGAAAACAAAGACGCTTTGTAAATCTGTCTACCAAATCTGGTTCTTATGATAAATCTGGAATAAATGGTCCAAAGTGAAGAGTTCACCCACACAAAAAGTTGCAATTTTGGTGCAAATCGGCATTTCGACAGTGGGTGAGAATCATTATGCCATCTGACTATAGCAAAGAGCTCAGTTATGACCTAGTCTACAGGTCCAAACTGGTGGAGTTTGCACCCGTATTTACTAAGAGGCCGGAGCTTCGTGGTGGATATAAGCACCGGAGAGCAGGGGGGGAATTTAAGAAATGATAATCCAAAGAATGAAGCACTTGTAAAGCTTACCCACCTCCTCAAAATCTTGTAACTATACCCACGTGGGCAATAAATGCTGTCACTGTGCAAGGATGATTGCGGGCTGGACTTCAGAGTATCCACCGGTACTTCCAAAAAATGAGGGTCATCCAGCACTGTGTTAAAAGTTTCTAAACTTTATTCTTCAAATTTTAAAATCTTTTTCAAACAAATAAGCACATTTCGAGCCTTCACATGGCTCTTAGTCTTAGCTATGACTAAGGCTACATTAACATGGACTTGTGCCCAGCGTACCGTAGCACGGCGGGCACACGTCGGCGCCCAGGAGAGTAGGAGGGGGAGAACGCAGCTCACCACCGGCCCGCTCCATAGTGATATATGGCGCACGGTGCCGTATGCCGAGAAAAGATAGGACACGTCCTATCTTTTATGGCTACGAAATGGCACGGTGCCGCATGTGTGCATCACTGTACCGCTCCCATACGGTGCCGCGCAGTCATTGCCAGCCTAAGCGGGACGTATATGCAAGGTATATACGTCGCCATATATACGCCCCCCATAAGGCCGTGTGAGGCGTAAGAGCCATGTGAAGACTCGCGCTTTTTTTTATTAAAAAAGATTTGAACATTTGAAGAATAAAGTTTGGAAACTTTTTACCCAGTGCTGGATGACCCTCATTTTTTGGGAGACCTTCATCTTGAAATCCATGAACCCAACTGGGAGTTCCCATATTTCTGGACCTCACTGCCAAAAATGCCAGATTGCCCCTGTAAATTTGGGCCAATCCAAGCATCACTTACCATCACCTTACCATAGGAACGAATTTCCCATCGACTTCCGATGAGTGGAAACAAATTAGCAGAAATAAGCTGCAAAAATGCCTTTTAATCGCATAAAAGTTTTGTTCAAACAAGATTTATAACACCCATGTCCACGCGGATGTAAACGGACGGATATATTTGGTGCTTTTTAATACACCCACAAACTTAGCTTTCAGGCAAGATAAATAAGTGTGCTACATCTCAGGAGTCTCCTAGTGGTGGAACACAAACTTTACATTGATCTTGGCATCGAGCGTTGCTTGGCATAGCCTGGGATGCCCAAATTTCTGTGGGAGGTAACGGATCTCGCACACAAAGGTCTTTAATCTCTTTAGTGAATTTGTTCCTGAATTTGGACTGAGAATAAAAGGCGATATTAGCATATCTCAGTCTATAAAGACCGGTTTTGATCTATAGTACCCTGGAGTATGTGATAAAATTTGCTTCAATTTTACCAAGTATTCTAAGCAGGGTTTTGTATAGATTTCTATTTCCCCACAAGAAAAAATCTTCAATAAATATGATATTTTTAGGAAATGTTAAAAAAGAGATTTGGGAATGGGGGAGGTCATTAAATCACTCAACTTTTTTCAGAAATGCAATATTGCTATTATAGAAATGGATACCATGTACCTTGTCCTATCACTTGTTTTGCCCATGCTTGCTACTTCTAAAATTTGGCCCCAATTTTGACTACTCTACACTTTTTGAGACCCCTCCCCCAAAAGTACAAGTGTTTTTGACGCAATGTAAAATTTATAATAGGACCATGAATAAAATCCTTCCTTTTTTAATACTGGTCTCTTCTGTAGTAAAGAGACTTTAGACAGGGGTGAACATAAAATCTCTGCTGCCTGAGGCGAGCTATGGAATGACGTCCTCTTGTTCCCCATCCAGTAGATTTATATTAGGTTATTACTTTAGTAAGTGGGTTTTTCACACTTATTTTTTAAGCGTCAGGTTCTGAAATGTGGCATCTGACTGCATCTGGGACGCTGCCCCCCACCCCCCATTTTGATGTAGGTGGTGCTTCCTGAGGCAAGAGGCTCAACATGCCTAATGGCTGGTGCACCCCTGACTGTAGAGAACCCAGGGGTATAAGGGCTTGGGGCTACTGCACTGCTGCTTCTTGGTCTAGTTCCTTTCCATCCACAAGGAATGATGTCCCATTCATGACACAACATGGTTGCTGTTACCAAAGTTCTGAACTGTGCACACATGACATGTGACCATTGGCTATCTAGCCAATGATTGGCTGCAGTCGTCCAGCTATGTGTTGGGGAACACAGTGCTGCTGCCCGACTGGACAGACATTTAGTGTTGAATAAGAATTTTCCACTTTGTTTTAGACGGGTTGCATCTCTTTTGAGTTGGTCAACTCTCTTAAAAGGCCCCCAAAGACACAGGATTGGTCATCACTTGGTTGAGCATTATGGCACCAGGGAACTTGGTCAATCAGCTGTTTTACAATATGGACTGATCTACCTGTAACGTTGTTGGCTCACTGCAGGTGTCGACCTTCTAGAAGTGGTGGGACAGCCATTAAAATACAGGTGGAGCCATGTTCTTCTGGCTCCTTCCATACTGTAAAATAGCTGAGAACTTGGTCAATCAGCTGTTTTACAATATGGACTGATCCACCTGTAGTGCTGTTGGCTCACTGCAGGTGCCGATCTTCTAGAAGTGGTGGGACAGCCATTAAACTACAAGTGGAGCCATTTTCTTATCTTAGCTCCTTCCATACTGTAATAGCTGATTCTCAGGTTTACCAGGTGTTACACTTCCATTAAGCAAGTCGGAGATGCCCAAGTGCTGTCCAATTGTCATGATTGTGGCCAATGATTGGCTGAAGTCCTCCAGCTATGTGTTGGGGAACACAGTGCTGCTGCTGACTGGACAGACATTTAGTGTTGAATAAGGATTTTCCACTTTGTTTTAGACGGGTTGCATCACTTTTGAGTTGGAAAACTCTCTTAAAAGGCCCCCAAAGACACAGGATTGGTCATCACTTGGTTGAGCATTATGGCACCAGGGAACTTGGTCAATCAGCTGTTTTACAATATGGACTGATCCACCTGTAGTGTTGTTGGCTCACTGCAGGTGCCGATCTTCTAGAAGTGGTGGGACAGCCATTAAACTACAGGTGGAGCCATGTTCTTCTGGCTCCCTTCCATACTGTAAAATAGCTGAGAACTTGGACAATCAACTATTTTACACTATGGACTGATCCACCAGTAGTGCTGTTGGCTCACTGCAGGTGCCGATCTTCTAGAAGTGGTGGGACAGCCATTAAACTACAGGTGGAGCCATGTTCTTCTGGCTCCTTCCATACTGTAAAATAGCTGAGAACTTGGACAATCAACTGTTTTACACTATGGACTGATCCACCTGTAGTGTTGTTGGTTCACTGTAGGTGCCGATCTTCTAGAAGTGGTGGGACAGCCATTAAACTACAGGTGGAGCCATGTTCTTCTGACTCCCTTCCATACTGTAAAATAGCTGAGAACTTGGACAATCAACTATTTTACACTATGGACTGATCCACCTGTAGTGCTGTTGGCTCACTGCAGGTGCCGATCTTCTAGAAGTGGTGGGACAGCCAATAAACTACAGGTAGAGCCATGTTCTTCTGACTCCCTTCCATACTGTAAAATAGCTGCGAACTTGGACAATCAACTGTTTTACACTATGGACTGATCCACCAGTAGTGCTGTTGGCTCACTGCAGGTGCCGATCTTCTAGAAGTGGTGGGACAGCCATTAAACTACAGGTGGAGCCATGTTCTTCTGACTCCCTTCCATACTGTAAAATAGCTGAGAACTTGGACAATCAACTGTTTTACACTATGGACTGATCCACCTGTAGTGTTGTTGGTTCACTGTAGGTGCTGATCTTCTAGAAGTGGTGGGACAGCCATTAAACTACAGGTGGAGCCATGTTCTTCTAACTCCTTCCATACTGTAAAATAGCTGATTCTCAGGTTTACCAGGTGTTACACCTCCATTGAGCAAGTCGGAGCTGCCCAAGTGCTCCCCGATTTGCATGGTCGTGTATAGGCCACAAATCCCCTTTAAAGGCTAGAAAGCCACTTGAAGATTCTCCACATCTTTATGCACTTTTCTACCTAGTTATAAAGAAGAAATCTGATGGATCCAATGTAAATCAATTAGAAAAAATAGAGTTGCCCTGTCCTGGACCCTGTAGAATCTGCAGCCACGGCACCAGTGTCTCGATGATTTATTTTTCCAATGTCTATTCCTCATTTCTTATTACATTCTCCACGTAAAACTGGAACATTCCTGGTGTTAATAATAAGATCCATTCCCAGAGCCTATTTAAAGGGATTGCATGTGAGTGAGAGATTAGAGAGAGGATAAGAGGCAACCAGTAAAGTGCGGAGACACAATATTGCGCCTGAACTTATCGCATAGGAGAGGTCAACGTGGCCACTAAAGATATTTATGTCATAGTTATGTTTTATCTCTTAATTTATGGTAAATGTTCTGCTTCTCCTGACTGGAGATTGGAAGAAATAAAAACCCTGTTAAACTATGTAATCAAACGTCATGGCTGCGGGCTACACGGGCGAGCGCTATTATTAATGTAGTATTTTTGTTTTGAAAACTTGCAGTAAATGTGACTGTGGTTTCACCTTCCTCAAAATGATAATTTTATTTGTATTTTTGGATTTGACTGAAAGCTGATGCTTATTATTATCTATTTTCAGCAAAATTTAAGCAAAATGATGTATTATTGTGTTTTCAGTATACAGATCCTATATTGACCTCCTCTATGGGGAAGATTTACTTACCCGGTCCGTTCGCGATCCAGCGGCGCGTTCTCTGCACTGGATTCGGGTCCGGCCGGGATTCATCAAAGCAGTTCCTCCGACGTCCACCAGGTGGCGCTGCTGCGCTGAAGTCCGCTGGAATGCCTCGAAATACACCGGCCTATCCAGGATGAAGGTGAGTGAAATTTTCGCGACACAATTTTTTTTTAAATGCGGCGGTTTTTCCGAATACGTCGGGTTTTCGTTCGGTCACGCCCCCGATTTCCGTCGCGTGCAGACCGGCGCCGATGCACCAAATTCCGATCGCGTACGCCAAAAACCCGGGGCAATTCAGGTACAATCGGCGCAAATCGGAAATATTCGGGTAACACGTAGGGAAAACGCGAATCGGGCCCTTAGTAAATGACCCCCTATGTGTCTCCATAGTAACAGACTACAAACCCATTATTTGTGTTGTCTTATCTTGTAGCCATGTCAATCTATGGACTCCTTTCCATCTGACGAACAGATAGAATGGAGTAATAGCTGTTTGGTTGCTTGGGATCAACATTTGGAGATGATTCTGAGGTTCCATCATCCATCGTTGATGGCTCATGAGAACGAGAAATATTAGTCACATGGGTTCCTGTGGAACACCCATGAGAAACACAGCCTAGAGGCAAGTAAAAAACCCCATGGCTAGCTATGAGTATCCTCTTCTGGAGCTTTGAGATTCACTATTGTAGTAGTCAGTAGGCCCACCTATGGTAATGTGTTCTACAAGTCACAAGCCTATCACTCAGCCAAACCAGTTCCCTACGCTGTACTAAGGAGAACCAACCTGGTCGAAACAGTGCTGTCTACAGCTGGGAGTCTGTTCCTTCTGGAATAGATATATCATATCATAAGGCTTCCTGTAGGTCATGCTTGATGTCAAGGGATCTGCCTTACAAGGTGTGGTTTTCCTTATCCCATCCTGGAAAATTTATTTGCATGTTTTCCTACAGTCCAAACACTGGTTTGCTTTGTACCCTATGTCTCCCCCTATGTGTCCTTAGTCTTGCCCCTTGATGAGAACTGTCTGTAACAGTGGCCATTCATGCCCACCACCATGCCAACTTCTATAGACTCCGCCTATAGACTCCTGCTGCTGGGCATGCTCCTCCACTTCCTCTGGCCTTCCCACTTCATCATATCTTTGGCTGCTAGATCTTAGCTCCTTAAATTTAGGTGCGCTTGATATTTTAAGGGGCAGTGGATACCAATGGTTACAAAATGTACCCTCCCTTACTGGAAAATGTCCAAGCAATGAGATTTATGTGTTCCAAGCTAAGGTGAGCTTTACCTACTATAATTTGGATTTCTGTGATTGGAACCCATTCAGTTTCTTGACTCCAAATCCGCTTCGCATTAATGTTCTGAATCAACTGACCTACTCCAAGAAGTAGCAAACTTATGTCCTCATACCAGTGGTGTTCAAATCCCTGTATAAAGTAAAAGGGTGAAACCGTGGACAAACAACCTGCTATTTGTCATGTTGTCCACACGTAATGGAGCACATTTTGCGATTATTTCCGTTTTGCGCCGAATTGCCTCGTTTTTTTGGCGCATGCGATTGGATTGTGACGCATCGGCGCCGTCTTGCATGCAAAAGAAATTGGGGGCGTGGCCGTCGGATTCGGACAAACCGTGGAATTTAAATAACGAATTGTGGCGCAAGATCAAGCACTCACATGCACCAGAAAGAAGCAGGTGAACTCCGGCGGACCTCAGCGCAGAAGCGACACATGCAGGAACTCGGGCGCACGATCTTAGGGAATCGCGCCGGACCCGAATCCTTGTCGGACAACGCACCGTGGGATCGCGACTGGACCGGGTAAGTAAATGTGCCCCAATGTGTTTTTATACTTTACTCATTTTGCTGGGGGCACTCATTGAATGCATTTGTTGGATTTTGAAGAACATCTACACCAACGGAGAGGCAAGACAAGTCAACTCTTGACTCAACTTCCACTTCCTTCCTAAAAGTTGAGTTAAGGGCGCTCAGAAATACTTTGATGGAGTTTCTCAAGTAATCAACTTTCTTATGAATATTTACACAAATCCCCAAGTTGCCAAATTATGTTTATTCTTAGATTTACGTAAGTTTTTGGTTTGTGTTTTTTTTTTGTTTTGTTTTGTTTGCGCTTTAGCAGTGTAATTTTGCCTCAGGTGCACCTCGAGGAAGAAAATAGCTATTGTGATGAACATCACTAGAGTTTACCTCTAACAGAATACAAAACAGGCATTTCCTGTTATTATTCATATGTAACAGGTTCATGTTTTCTTTGAGTTTGGTGTTTTGACTTGCACATTGCGGAATATCTAAAGAATTCATAAACTGGGCTAAAAAGGGGAAGCAAAGTTTCCCACCATGCATTGCAAACATGATCATTTTAAAATGAGTCTGATCCTATTTTCTGCATTGGTGGTTGAATCGTAGATATCAGGCATAGTTTCGAAAAATTTGGTGGGACTCAAGCAAAGTTAGGTCTTGTACATCGCTAATTCTAAAAGTCACCAATCGGTGTGAAGTGCCATAGCCCGGACCCGCTCTCCTCTTTCTGTCAGTTCCAATTAATACACAATTATTATGTTCTCTAGTAGAAGCAAGACCAAGATGAAGAAATGAAACATTGTTGTCTATTGCTTCTGGAAGATCTTTACTGGTTTGACTATTATCCACGTCATGTCAAGAGGCTTCCTGAAAGTCATCATTGATGTAGAGGAAGCTGCCTTTAAGGTAACAGTGGAGACATGGGGGCAGATTTACTTACCCGGTTCTGTCGCGATCCCGCGGCGCATTGTCCGACGAGGATTCGGGTCTGCCCCGATTCACTAAGATCGTGCGCCCGAGTTCCTGCATGTGTCACTTCTGCGCCGAGGTCCGCCGGAGATCACCTGTTTCTTCCTGGTGCATGTGAGTGCTGACCTTGTGACACAATTCAGTTTTTAAATTCCTCGGTTTGTCCGAATCCGTCGGGTTGTCCGTCAGGTCATCACGCCCCCCCATTCGGCAATTCGGCGCAAAACGGAAATATTGTGAAACCCGACTAAAGTGTGGTGTTCAGACCCTTAGTAAATGTGCCCCATGGTTTTCTTTTTCTCTTCCTGGATAACTTATTTAGCATATTCCTTACCATGGGTGGCCGATGAAGAAATGTTGTATTCCCTGTCTCGATAAGAGATGTGGGACCCTAGATATTCGAAATGGGATAACGTATCCCTGACCATGGCTAAGGACCTTGCAGGTAATGTTGGCTGGAGTCATCTCACTGAAGCTTCTATAATGAAGGTTTTTGTGGGATGACTCTAAGAAACCAACTGACCTACCCCATCCAAGTTTTCCTATTCAAAGTCTTGAAGTTCTAACCCAGCTTGAGATCAAAATTTTTCCCAGTCAAATGCAATTCATTTGGGATATTTCCCAAAAGTTAGCAATCAAACAAAATTAAACATTTTGGGGAAAATTCACAACTTAAAGGGAATTATATTCTTTTTGAATATCTATTCTCTATCCCCAAAGGAAACCTACCATCAGAAATCTACCCATTTATGGCAGATCTGATGTTAGATTGCTCTAATCTATTTTTACGTAATCCTAAAATACTTTCTAGACTACACTTTATCTAGATAATGTGCTACTTATTGGCAGAAACTACTGGGGTGTGGAATAGCTCCTCCGGCTAGTTGGAGCCACGCCCCAGTAGCCTCTGCAGTCCCATCTACGTGCGGATCATCGGCACACACCCTCACACTTCTTTAGCGGTTTTGGCTCCTTCAGAGCTCTGCGCATAGCTCGGCCATATCCGTCGGCACCATAGAGATGAGTATAGCATCAGGGCGCATGCGCTGCTCTGTTCATCTGGGGTAAAACATGGTTGCAACAGACCCCCGTTCCCCGTTCCATCACTGAGATCCCCACCTATCAGTAAGTTAGACCCTATCCACAAGACTGGTGACTACAAAACCCCTTTATAGCAGTTAAATGGCGGTTCCAAAAAGTTACAAAAATTCTGTAAGTCATTCAGATGTCTTCAAGAAGATTTTACCTCCTCTTACCTCCACATTTCTTTGTCTCCTGTCGGTGTAATATATTAGCCTCTATCAAGGACTGTACCAGCTTACATCGAGGGATGGAGCTTATTGTACTTACAAGATGTGACCTTGATAATACTTATGTAAAACCATACATGTAACTGTCAGGCCAGTCAATAACCTAATCCACTCATCAATATTACACATTTTCTTCTTTATTAATATGTGATTAAAAATGTATATGATGAAAAGATATTGACTGCGGCTGAATTGTGCAACAAGAGCAATTACAGCTTCAAAGTCTAATCACTGCATAAGCCGGTTATGGACGGCCGTGTCAATAGTCCATTTGTCGCCCCGGATTTTATATTAAAAAGTATTTCAATTTTGTTTGTCTTTTGAGGCAGAGAAAAGTTCTTAACAAAGTCACAGTTTACGTTCATCTAGAAGGTGTTTCTTTAGGTTTATTGCACATTTGTATTTGTCTCGAAAGAACAACGATGTTACAAACGTGGGAGCCACGTGAACCACTTTCCAGTAGACACATGCTCCACTTTGATTTTGGGTCGCCTGACTAGGTCACAGTGCGTTGAGAGACTGTGACCTCAATGCACCATGATCTGGTGCCAGAGACCTTTATGGGGGCTGAAGTATGGCTGCAAATACAGTCCTAAGCATGGGACCATAAAGGGATTTTCAGCCGAAATGGAGAACCTACTGGTGGCCAATGGAGGTGTAGACTGATGCTCATGCATATGTGGCTTTTGAGGCCAGTGATTGGCCCAAATAAGTCACAAGAGTCCCACCATTTCCTGTCTTGATGGTAGTGGGCAAAGGGAATAGGGCTGTATCCTACTGAAGTGCAGTGATTAAAGTATACCTTCTTTTTTCATAGACATCTCCAACTCATCTCCAACTCCATCTCAAGCCACTGGTTTTCCTTCTCAACCCCAGAAACCTGGCAATCTGAGGTACTGCCACTAAGAGCCCCACGGATTACTAGAATGAGGGTTTCAGGCTAAAAGAGGACCTTACTCTAGTCTGCAGCAACCAATGTCAATGGGGGTCATTTACTAAGGGCCCGATTTGCGTTTTTCCGACATGTTACCCGAATATTTCCGATTTCCGCCGATTTTCCATGAATTGCCCTGGGATTTTGGCGCACGCGATCGGATTGTGGCGCATCGGCGCCGGCATGCACGCAACGGAAGTTGGGAGGCGTGGCCGAACGAAAACCCTACGGATTCGGAAAAACCGCCGCATTTTTTAAAAAAAATGTGCAGCGAAAATTGAACTTACCTTCACTCAGCCCGGATCGGTGTTTTCCAGTGCGTTCCGATGCTCTTCAGTGCAGCAGCGCCACCTGGTGGACGTCGGAGGAACTACCTTAATAAATCCCGGCCTGACCCGAATCAGAAATGTTTGTTGAGGAAGCAATGCATGGAATCTTTGGACTGGAAGACTCTATTACCCAAGATCAGATTGATTGGTTGCTTTTCTGGCCATGCCTGGGTTTTTGGTGAACTACATTTCTGATTCAAGGAGACTATTTGAAAATGGAAATATGATGGGCATAAACATCCCTGTACCTTACCAACAACAGACTCTTGAGCACAGTTGGATTTCCTTCCGGAGCTGCCAAAATGGGTCCTAAGAGTCCCCATCATTCCTGAAAAACCCTAATGCTAATTGAGCAACCCACGGCCAAGTGGGTGGAACTAGTCCATCAGCTTCAATCCAGGATCAACCAGATATGACCATTGATGAAGAAATGTCCTGGAAAATGCAGTCTCGTGAAATTATACATCATAAGGAGAAAGCCTCTGCTTGTGAACTATTTTTGATGGGTTCAGTTGATCATCGTTCGTGTAGGAGGCCTCCGGAATCTTCTGATTGAAGAGTTTATGGTAGAGAACAATCGGACAGTATTTTTTTAACTTGCACGATTTCTCTTTCTCTTCTCTTCTCTTGCTTTTCTTTTCTTTTTCTAGTAAGCCGATGCCCATGATGTACCACTCTCCCATCATTCCAAAGACTTGTACACTTGGCCAAGCCATGGATGAGTAGAAGGAAGTCAAGAGGTATAGTAATCATCTGACTCTAGTTAGTTTTTGTTTCAGATTCTTAGCCCCAAACGTTCTGTTACAGATTCTGCCCTAATCCAGAAATTGCCAAAAAATGTATCAAAAGAAGTAGGGCACCGAAGGAGGGGAGTGAACCATAACTGCAGGACAAGTTAAAAACACAAGGTTTGTTTCTAGTCTGTAACCATGGAGACACTTAATTCAAAATAAGGGTCTTTGCATGTACTGAAAGCAATTGGTTGAAAAGGTAAACATAGTATTTAAAGGAGTTTTCCAGGTTAACAATATTGCTATCCTATCCACAGTAATGACCCATTACTATGGAGTAAGAGACTCCTGGCCTTTTACTCTATGTAATCTGTAATGGTGTGCCGGAGGCACACTGTTACAGATTAGTAGCCATTTGACCATATAATGTAATACTGTAGCATTAAACAGACCCCCGGGTTCAGTTTCCCGAACTAAACTTTTGTTCAAAGTTCAGCTGAACTTGAGAAACCTAATATAAAAAGAATATGATGGAATAATGTAGTGCTTGTTCATTATATGATTCATAGTGTCATGGGTGCCCCTCACCCTCTCCCCGCACCTAACTCACCTCTCCACGGTCCTGCGCCCGTCCGGCCTGGCCCGCGTGCACGTCCCCGCTCCCTAGGGCGTGCATGCGCCGGCCCTCAAAGATTTAGAGGGCCAGCACACTGCTGATTGGCGCTGGCAAATTCCAGGCTTCCTTAAGAAGCCGGCTGTTCCCAGGATTCCCTGCCGGATCTTTGTGCTCATTAGCCCTAGAGAAAGCTTCCCAGTTAGTTCCTGTGTTGTTCTTTGTTCCTGTTCCCTGCCTTGGCGTTGACCTCTGACCTGACCTCTGACCTCAGCATCTCTGCCGCCTGCCCTGACTCTGTGCCTGTTCCTGACGTTGAGCTTGGATGACGTTTCTGTGCTGCGACTTTGGACTAGTTGCCCCTCTGGTGAAGACCGGGTGCCACTTAGACTCCGGTTCCAGGTGTCGGCTAGTACCATCTCCCGCGGTGGTCTAGGGGGTCCACTGACTGCGAACCCTGACACATAGATGGCAACATTTTTTAAACAAAGATGAGACATTTTCAGATATTTTCTTCAGAATATATTCCATTGTTACTACTGTCTAAACCAAAATCCTTCCATCCGTCCCAACGGGACTTGATCCCTTGTCTATTTGCCCCAGTATGCTGTAATACTCCCTCTGTTGATGAAAGGGAGTATTACAGATAAGCTCCCTGCCGTTCCATTGTATTTCCAATTAAGACGTTCTCCCCTCATCCGCTGGTAATTTGTATATTAACATAAAATGTCATCGCGTGATGTCACTCCCCGTGGCCGAGCGCTTTTATACCGTTTCTTGGTCAATCGAAAACGCCCAAGATCTGAGAAGAGAACGAGTTTTGGCAATTAGCCTCCCGGATCAGATTAAAACAAACTTGTGGCCCCGCACCTATTTTATTTACAGGATTGCAATCTTTTCTGGGTCAAAATGTTAATTAAAAGTTTGCAAAAGTTGCTTAGTTACCATAAAGTCCCCGATGCAATTAACATAACAGCCAATTTTATTTTCTCTTTCTATTTTTTTTTTTTTATTTTTTTGCTCTTTTTTTTTCTTTCTGTTTGCAGCTGTTAAGTTTTATCCTGCATAAAAAATAAAAAAAAAAAAGAAAAATTAAATGAATAAAATTTTGGGTGCAAAATTAAAAAAAGATACAATCAAAAAAATTAAAGAAGCAAAGACATAAATGTGGGATCTTGGGGGTCATTTACTAAGGACCCTATTCGCGTTTTCCCGACGTGTTACCCGAATATTTCCGATTTGCGACGATTGTACCTGAATTGCCCTGGGATTTTGGTGCACACGATCGGATTGTGGCGCATCGGCACCGGCATGCACGCGACGGAAATTGGGGGCGTGGCCGAACGAAAACCCGACGGATTCGGAAAAACCGCCGCATTTAAAAAAGGAAATTGTGTCGCGGAGCTTGCACTCACCTTCATCCAGGATAGGATCGTGAACTTCGGTGCATTTCAGGGAACTTCAGCGCAGCAGCGCCACCTGGTGGACGTTGGAGGAACTGCCTTGATGAATCCCGGCCGGACCCGAATCCACCGCAGAGAACGCGCCGCTGGATCGCGAACGGACCGGGTAAGTAAATCTGCCCCCTTGTGTCTAGTGCAAAATCTTTTACATTGCCCCCAGTTGGTGTATGAGAGCACTGCTGTGGTTTATAATACAATCACTATATGGCGGTATTATACTGCCCCTACACAATAGAATTACAGTATATGATCACTATATGGCAGTATTATACTGCCCCTACACAATAGAATTACAGTATATGATCACTATATGGCAGTATTATACTGCCCCTACACAATAGAATTACAGTATATGATCACTATATGGCAGTATTATACTGCCCCTACACAATAGAATTACAGTATATGATCACTATATGGCGGTATTATACTGCCCCTACACAATAGAATTACAGTATATGATCACTATATGGCAGTATTATACTGCCCCTACACAATAGAATTACAGTATATGATCACTATATGGCAGTATTATACTGCCCCTACACAATAGAATTACAGTATATGATCACTATATGGCAGTATTATACTGTCCCTGCACAACTGAATGAAATGGTCACATTGTAATAGACTTATACAGTTCCTGTATAGCAGTGTTATTTTGTCCCCAAACACTAGTATTATTTTGTCACATTTTGAAGAAGTTATAGAGTCAGTATATGGAAGGGTTTTATGGTCACTATATGGCAGTATTATTCTGTCCCTACACAACAGAATTATATGGTCACATTGTACTTGACTTATACAGTTCCTGTATAGCAGTATTATTGTGTCCCCATACAGTAATATTATTTAGTCACATTATGAAGAAATTGAATGATAAATATATGGAAGGTTTTTGTGATCACTATATGGTGGTATTATTCTGTCTCTTTACAGTGGAGTTATAAGGACACATCAAAATGGATTCATGTAGTCTCTGTAGGTTGGATTACATGATCACTATATGTCAGTACTATACTGTCCCTGCACAAGAGAATTATATGGTCACATTGTAATAGACTTATACAGTTCCTGTATAGCGGTATTATTGTGTTCCCATACAGTAGTATTATTTTTTCACGTTTTGAAGAAGTTATACAGTCAATGTATGGAAGTGTTTTATGATCACTATATAGCGGTTTATTCTGTCTCCTTAAAGTGGAATTATTTGGACACATTAGGATGGGTTCATATAGTCTCTGTGGGTTGGATTTCATCATCACTATATGGCAGTATTATACTGTCCCTACACAACAGAATTAAAAAAAAACAATGTATGGAAGGGTTAAATGATCATTGTATGGCAGTATTATTTTGTCTCTATGCAGTAGAACTATTTGGTCAGATTACTAAGTTATTGTTTAGTGGTTGTAATGGTCACTATAAGGCAGTATTATTCTTGTTTACAGTGTTACTATTTGGACACATTGGGGCAAATTTACTTACCCGGCCCATTCGCGATCCAGCGGCGCGTTCTCTGCTCTGGATTCGGGTCCGGCCGGGATTTAAGAAGGTAGTTCCTCCGCCGTCCACCAGGTGGCGCTGCTGCGCTGAAAGTCATCTCATCGCGCCGGAATGCACCACCTCGGACCAGGTGAAGGTAAGCGCTCCCCAAGCGACACTTTTTCGGTTTTTAAATGCGGCGGTTTTTCCGAATACGTTGGGTTTTCGTTCGGCCACGCCCCCCGATTTCTGTCGCGCGCATGCCGGCGCCGATGCGCCACAATCCCGGGGCGATTCAGGTACAATCGGCGCAAATCGGAAATATTCGGGTAACATGTTGGGAAAACGCGAATCGGGCCCTTAGTAAATGACCCCCATTAAGATGGATTCATGCAGTAGGTTGGATTTCATGATCACTATATGCCAGTACTATACTCTCCCTACACAACAGAATTATTCAGTATGGTCATACTGTAATTGACTTATACAGTTCCCGTATAGCGGTATTATTGTGTCCCCATGCAGTAGTATTATTATGATCACTATATGGCAGTACTATACTGTCCCTACACAACAGAATTATTCAGTATGGTCATATTGTAATTGACTGATACAGTTCCCGTATAGCGGTATTATTGTGTCCCCATGCAGTAGTATTATTAAGTCACATTATAATTAAACAGTCAGTGAATGGAAGGCTTTCAATGATCACTATGTAGCAGTATTATTCTGTCCCTACACTATCAAATTATTTGGTCAGATTACTGAAACTAAGTCATTGTTTGTTGATTTTACGATCGCTATATGGTGGTATTATTCCGTCGCTTTACATTGGAACTGTTTGGACACACACAGATGGATTCATGTAGCCTCTGTATGGTAGGATTTTAGGATCACTTTATAGCGGTATTATACTGTCTCTAGACAGTAGCATTATTAGGATGTTATTTACTTTACTATTATCTGGTAATTATTGCTCAGTGTATGGAGGTATTATTTATGATTTCTTTCATTTGTAGTTTAATGTTTTTATTCTTTTTAACACAATGGGGGTCATTTACTAAGGGCCCGATTCGCGTTTTCCCGACGTGTTACCCGAATATTTCCGATTTGCGCCAATTTCCCCTGTATTGCCCCGGGATTTTGGCGCACGCGATCGGATTGTGCCGCATCGGCGCTGGCATGCACGCAACGGAAATCGGGGGGCGTGGCCGAACGAAAACCCGATGGAATCGGAAAAACCGCCGCATTTAAAACAAAAAATCTGTCGCGGAACTTGCACTTACCTTCACTTAGCCCGGCTCGGTGAACTCCAGCGCATTCCGATGCTCTTCGGCGCAGCAGCGCCACCTGGTGGACGGCGGAGGAACTACTTTAGTGAATCCGGGCCGGACCCGAATCCAGCGCAGAGAACGCGCCGCTGGATCGCGAATGGACCGGGTAAGTAAATCTGCCCCAATATGAATATCTAATTGTCACATTACCAATGTCACTGGTGTTATTCAGTAAACAAATGGCATTTTATTTAGTCCCAGTACTGCAGAAATAATTGGTCATCCTAAGGCGGCATTATTTAATATATTCTTTTAAGTTATTTTAATTTACAAATATTTTTAACTCATTTTATTAAAATATTCAAACATCAGCCCATTTTATTTAGTCTAGTTAGCGGTGTGGCAGACACTTTATGGCGGTGTTATTTAGTCACAGTATTGCAGAAATAATCTGTCATCTCCTGGTGGCATTTATTTTATTTATTTTTATTTAAAGATATTTTTACCCAAATTTTAAGATTTAGTTAAAATATTCAAATATCGGTCAATATTGTTTATTCTGGTTGTGGGTGTGGCAGACATTGAATGGCGGTGTTATTTAGTCACAGTATAGCAATAAATATTGTTCATTGTATGATGGTATATTTTTAATTTCTTTTACTTTTTTTTTTTAATTGTATTTATTTTTTTTTTAGCCTTTTTTTATGCATTGTCCTTGTCTATCGTGGGTGATATTTTTACCAAAATGTTAAGATTTTTTTAAAATATTCACATTCCAGCCAATATTATTATCCAATATTTTTCGAACTATAAGACGCACTAAAAAATCCTTTTATTTTTTCAAAAATCAAAGGTGCGCCTTATAGTCCAGTGCGCCTTATAAATGAACTGTACTTACAGACAACAGCTGCCTTGCGTTGTGCACAGGTCTGCCACCTGCTGGTCACTCATCCATACAATCAGGTGCGCCTTATAGTCCAGTGCGCCTTATATATGAACCGTACTTACAGACAACAGCTGCCTTGAACTGTGCACAGGTCTGCCACCTACTGGCCATTCATCATTATAATCAGGTGCGCCTTATACTCCAGTGCGCCTTATATATGAACCGTACTTACAGACAACAGCTGCCTTGAACTGTGCACAGGTCTGCCACCTGCTGGTCACTCATCCTTATAATCCGGTGCGCCTTATATATGAACCGTACTTACAGACAACAGCTGCCTTGAAATGTGCACAGGTCTGCCACCTGCAGGTCATTCTGCTTATAATCAGGTGCGCCTTAAAGTCCAGTGCGCCTTATATATGAACCGTACTTACAGACAACACCTGCCTTGAGCTGTGCACAGGTCTGCCACATGCTGGTCACTCATCCATACAATCAGGTGCGACTTATAGTCCAGTGCGCCTTATATATGAACCGTACTTACAGACAACACCTGCCTTGAGCTGTGCACAGGTCTGCCACCTGTTGGTCACTCATCCATACAATCAGGTGCGCCTTATAGTCCAGTGCGTCTTATATATGAATCGTACTTACAGGCAACAGCTGCCTTGAACTGTGCACAGGTCTGCCCCCTGCTGGTCATTCATCCTTATAATCCGGTGCACCTTATATATGAACCTAGACGTTTTAGCAGGCATTTATTGATGGTGCGCCTTATACTCCGGTGCGCCTTATAGTCCTAAAAATACAGTTCTCTAGTTGTCGCTATGACCCTCACTGCATGGCGGTGTCACAGTATTGTAGAAATAATCAGACATCTTTTGGTGGCTTTGATTTATTTTATTTACTTTCATTTGCAGATAATTTTGCCCAAATTTTAACATTTTGTTTAAATATTCAAATATCGGGTAATATTATTTACGCTGGTTATCGATATGGCAGTCACTGAATGGCGGTGTTATTTAGTCACAGTATGGCAATAGTTATCGTTCATTGTATTTCCAATTTTTTTTTTTACTTTTATATGTAAATATTTAGTTGTATATATTTTTCAAGTTTTTTTAGATAGATTTTATTTTTTTGTTGTATTTATTTTTCTTTTAGCCCTTTTTTGTTTAAATGTATTGTCCCCGTCTATCGTGGGTGAGTGCCAGTACAATATAAAGCAGTTTTGCCTGGGATCAGGCCTGTAAGTAATGATGCGTCCCCACAGACACAGATGTACTATAACAAATTGTCATGCATTACCCCGGATTTACACGACACAAAGACTCCTGATTAAATTCTGCAGATTCCATATCACCGATTGTATTTTTTTTTCTTCCCTTAACCTCCATGATGCACAAAGTGAATAATGGGTCCTTTTTGCTAATAGTTTATGATCCATGAGATTGGAAATGTCTATAGATGCCGGGTTTCCTCCGTGTAGGGTAAAAGGGTTCCTCGTATTTCCATCCATCCACATCGGCGCGGCCGCCCTTCCTCAGGACGAGGGAGAAAATCACTTCATATTTAAAGGGGAAGCGGTAAATGTGTCTGGGATGAGAATTTCACTCATTATCTTAAGGATGATGATAAATGAACTGCGGCCGGCGTCTTATTCTAAACATCATTTAAAGGGACGGCGGAACGGCAGGTTATTTATTCGGAGAATTAAATTGTGCACCTGCTTTCCCCCGGATGAGACGGAGATCAGAGATGTGTTGTGGAGTTATATTATATTATATTACATTGTAATAATTGACGAGGGGTTTGATTTGATTTTTTTTTTTTTGTTCCTGATTTGACCACTAGGGGCGTCGTGTCCTTTCGACATAATTGATTCATAGTTGGATTTTATTATTGTGTTCCAGGTAATAGGGATATTACCTGGAATAAAGAATAGGAAGCCAATTTATTCTGCATCTCAACGCAGAATAAATTGGCTTCATATTCTTTACATTGTTTTGTTATTTTGGACTTTTTCGAATAAAAAAACCCCTCATTTTATGATTTTAGAATATATATTATCTACAGTCAGTCCCCCGGGGGTTATATACAAGATAGGTTCTATAAGGTTTGTTCTTAAGTTGAATTTGTATGTAAGTCGGAAGTGTATATTTTATAATTGTAGATCCCCCAAATTTTTTTTTTTGCCCCAGTGACAATTTGAGTTTCTAAATTTTTTTGCTGTAATGGGAACAAGGATTATCAATAAAGCTTCATTATAGACACCTTAGAGATGAACATTGCAGCCTGGGACTATAGTAACATCCAGAGAGGTCACCAGAGGTCACAGGGGGCAGAGGGGTCTGTCTGTAACTAGGGGTCGTCTGTAAGTTGGGTGTCCTTAAGTAGGGGACTGCCTGTAGTATAACCAACATTGGGAGAGAAAAGAACTGGACCGCACAATCACACATCATACAATGATCTATTGCAGCTCGGCTATATTTACAAAACAAACTCAAAGTTTCTTAGTTACATTTTGATCAAAATTAACTAACCACTTCACGGTGACCTCGTTCTAGTGGGTCCCTCCGCTATTGGGTGCAGTGTCACATGGCGTCCACCACCGCCGCAACACAGCACCAGCATGGACCAAGACCAGGTTGTCTGTTATAATTTATTTATTATAATTTTATATTATACACATTGGGGGTCATTTACTAAGGGTCCGATTCGCGCTTTTTTAACTTCTTTTTATTATAGATAAATTTTGTCATAAAGTATAACATCCATGTAATATTCCGGGCACGTTTCGGCTCTCCTGAGCCTTTTTCTACCGCTTTTTTTTTTTTCCAAAATCTGGTCACAAAAGAGAAAAAAGTTACATTTTTAAAATTTTATTTCATTTTTAATTTTTTTTTTAAATGGGAACCCTTTCACATTTTAGAATTTTTTCTGAAAACATTTGGCAATAAAAATCTCACCATCACCACTATCACCATTCGGAATAATGACTTTGTATGGTTGTAGAGGACACACAGGGATGTTACGAGCAAGGGGAGGGGGATACACGGCTGTGTGTACCATGGTTTGGCAGAAGGGACGTCTCCAATAATCCACACATCCCCACAGCTTTGTTGTCACTTTTCGGCTCTCAGCTCTTATTAAATCCAGCAAACTTTCTCTTCCACTAGACAGGTAGACAATTCTTCTGCGGACAGGTTGTGTGATCCGATGAGGAAAAACTCTTCAGAGCGCGGCTGCAGAGACACACAGGATGCTTATCAGCTGACAAGGCTCCATCCTGGAACATCCAAAAAAATCAATGGCTCCAGGAGACAGGGAGCTGTCATTGTGAGGACATACCCAAACTGCCAATACTCATAAACCCAGGAGCAAACATTGGTGTGAAGGCTTCTCACTGAGTGTCTTGACGTGAAAGAGATGGACTTGTTTTCCAAATAGACAGCTTGAAGTGGACAAGGTTTTAACCCTCAACTTGTCCTGCAAACCAGCTGTCCTGATGAAGGGGCAATGATATTCTGAAATCTGACACATGTGACCACCATAAGTCAAAATACTGTACAGAAATGTTATTTAGACTTTATTAGATGGTGATTCCATGTTGATAATTTGTAAGAGCACTGTATGTTGGTATTATATGTTGGCATTACATGCTCTCTGAATTGCCCCCCATAGTGTACAATAAACTGAAATCTGTTCTTGACTTGCTGTCTTTGAACTTGAAAGATGGACCTAAGAGGAAGCCACAGCCTCCCCCGCTGCTGTCTTATGGTGGCTTACATTTATCTCCCTCCTCTACCACACCCAGGTTATGCCTTCTGTCCCTTCTGTCCCTTCTCTCACCTTCCCTTCTTTTGAGGTCCACATCCTCAGGCTTTTCCACCTATTGTCCCTTCATATGGCTGTAGTATACCATCCTCCTGGCTCACCCTAACAGTTCCTTGACCACTTAGCTTCTTGCATTCCTCATTTTCTATTCTGTGAGACTTTAACACCCCCATCTCCCCTTCTGCCTCTCATCTTCTATCACTAACCTGCTTTTTAGGTCTCTCACAATTTTCTTAATGGGAGAAGTTCTTGAGGCCATTGTACAAGCACTGTCACCTCCTGTGTCCTCTCCTCCTTATAGATTGTAAGCTCTTGTGACCATTGTACAAGCATTGTCACCTCCTGTGTCCTCTCCTCCTTATAGATTGTAAGCTCTTGTGACCATTGTACAAGCACTGTCACCTCCTGTGTCCCCTCCTCCTCATAGATTGTAAGCTCTTGTGACCATTGTACAAACACTATCTCCTCCTGTGTCTCCTCCTCATAGATTGTAAGCTCTTGTGACCATTGTACAAGCACTGTCACCTCCTGTGTCATCCTCCTCCTCAAAGATTGTAAGCTCATGTGACCATTGTACAAGCACTGTCACCTCCTGTGTCCTCCTCCTCATAGATTGTAAGCTCTTGTGACCATTGTACAAGCACTGTCACCTCCTGTATCCCCTCCTCCTCCTCATAGATTGTAAGCTCTTGTGACCATTGTACAAGCACTGTCACCTCCTGTATCCCCTCCTCCTCCTCATAGATTGTAAGCTCATGTGACCATTGTACAAGCACTGTCACCTCCTGTGTCCCCTCCTCCTCATTGATTGTAAGCTCTTGTGACCATTGTACAAGCACTGTCACCTACTATGTCCCCTCCTCCTCATAGATTGTAAGCTCTTGTGAACATTGTACAAGCACTGTCACCTCCTGTGTCCTCCTCCTCATAGATTGTAAGCTCTTGTGACCATTGTACAAGCACTGTTACCTCCTGTGTCCTCCTCCTCATAGACTGTAAGCTCTTGTGACCATTGTACAAGCACTGTCACCTCCCGTGTCCTCCTCCTCATAGATTGTAAGCTCTTGTGAACATTGTACAAGCACTGTCACCTCCTGTGTCCTCCTCCTCCTCATAGATTGTAAGCTCATGTGACCATTGTACAAGCACTGTCACCTCCTGTGTCCTCCTCCTCATAGATTGTAAGCTCTTGTTACCATTGTACAAGCACTGCTATCTCCTGTGTCCTCTCCTCCTCCTCAAAGATTGTAAGCTCATGTGACCATTGTACAAGCACTGTCACCTCCTGTGTCCTCCTCCTCATAGATTGTAAGCTCATGTGACCATTGTACAAGCACTGTCACCTCCTGTGTCCCCCCCTCCTCCTCATAGATTGTAAGCTGATGTGACCATTGTACAAGCGCTGTCACATCCTGTGTCCCCTCCTCCTCATAGATTGTAAGCTCTTGTGACGATCGTACAAGCACTGTCACCTCCTGTGTCCTGCTCCTCATAGATTGTAAGCTCTTGTGACCATTGTACAAGCACTGTCACCTCCTGTATCCCCTCCTCCTCCTCATAGATTGTAAGCTCATGTGACCATTGTACAAGCACTGTCACCTCCTGTGTCCCCTCCTCCTCATAGATTGTAAGCTCCTGTGACCATTGTACAAGCACTGTCACCTACTGTGTCCCCTCCTCCTCATAGATTGTAAGCTCTTGTGAACATTGTACAAGCACTGTCACCTCCTGTGTCCTCCTCCTCATAGATTGTAAGCTCTTGTGACCATTGTACAAGCACTGTTACCTCCTGTGTCCTCCTCCTCATAGACTGAAAGCTCTTGTGACCATTGTACAAGCACTGTCACCTCCCGTGTCCTCCTCCTCATAGATTGTAAGCTCTTGTGAACATTGTACAAGCACTGTCACCTCCTGTGTCCTCCTCCTCCTCAAAGATTGTAAGCTCATGTGACCATTGTACAAGCACTGTCACCTCCTGTGTCCTCCTCCTCATAGATTGTAAGCTCTTGTTACCATTGTACAAGCACTGCTATCTCCTGTGTCCTCTCCTCCTCCTCAAAGATTGTAAGCTCATGTGACCATTGTACAAGCACTGTCACCTCCTGTGTCCTCCTCCTCATAGATTGTAAGCTCATGTGACCATTGTACAAGCACTGTCACCTCCTGTGTCCCCCCCTCCTCCTCATAGATTGTAAGCTGATGTGACCATTGTACAAGCGCTGTCACATCCTGTGTCCCCTCCTCCTCATAGATTGTAAGCTCTTGTGACGATCGTACAAGCACTGTCACCTCCTGTGTCCTGCTCCTCATAGATTGTAAGCTCTTGTGACCATTGTACAAGCACTGTCACCTCCTGTATCCCCTCCTCCTCCTCATAGATTATAAGCTCATGTGACCATTGTACAAGCACTGTCACCTACTGTGTCCCCTCCTCCTCATAGATTGAAAGCTCTTGTGAACACTGTACAAGCACTGTCACCTCCTGTGTCCTCCTCCTCATAGATTGTAAGCTCTAGTGACCATTGTACAAGCACTGTTACCTCCTGTGTCCTCCTCCTCATAGACTGAAAGCTCTTGTGACCATTGTACAAGCACTGTCACCTCCTGTGTCCTCCTCCTCATAGATTGTAAGCTCTTGTGAACATTGTACAAGCACTATCACCTCCTGTGTCCTCCTCCTCCTCAAAGATTGTAAGCTCATGTGACCATTGTACAAGCACTGTCACCTCCTGTGTTCTCCTCCTCATAGATTGTAAGCTCTTGTGACCATTGTACAAGCACTGCTATCTCCTGTGTCCTCTCCTCCTCCTCAAAGATTGTAAGCTCATGTGACCATTGTACAAGCACTGTCACCTCCTGTGTCCTCCTCCTCATAGATTGTAAGCTCATGTGACCATTGTACAAGCACTGTCACCTCCTGTATCCCCTCCTCCTCCTCATAGATTGTAAGCTCATGTGACCATTGTACAAGCACTGTCACCTCCTGTGTCCCCTCCTCCTCATTGATTGTAAGCTCTTGTGACCATTGTACAAACACTGTCACCTACTATGTCCCCTCCTCCTCATAGATTGTAAGCTCTTGTGAACATTGTACAAGCACTGTCACCTCCTGTGTCCTCCTCCTCATAGATTGTAAGCTCTTGTGACCATTGTACAAGCACTGTTACCTCCTGTGTCCTCCTCCTCATAGACTGTAAGCTCTTGTGACCATTGTAGAAGCACTGTCACCTCCCGTGTCCTCCTCCTCATAGATTGTAAGCTCTTGTGAACATTGTACAAGCACTGTCACCTCCTGTGTCCTCCTCCTCCTCAAAGATTGTAAGCTCATGTGACCATTGTACAAGCACTGTCACCTCCTGTGTCCTCCTCCTCATAGATTGTAAGCTCTTGTTACCATTGTACAACACTGCTATCTCCTGTGTCCTCTCCTCCTCCTCAAAGATTGTAAGCTCATGTGACCATTGTACAAGCACTGTCACCTCCTGTGTCCTCCTCCTCATAGATTGTAAGCTCATGTGACCATTGTACAAGCACTGTCACCTCCTGTGTCCCCCCCTCCTCCTCATAGATTGTAAGCTGTTGTGACCATTGTACAAGCACTGTCACATCCTGTGTCCCCTCCTCCTCATAGATTGTAAGCTCTTGTGACGATCGTACAAGCACTGTCACCTCCTGTGTCCTGCTCCTCATAGATTGTAAGCTCTTGTGACCATTGTACAAGCACTGTCACCTCCTGTATCCCCTCCTCCTCCTCATAGATTGTAAGCTCATGTGACCATTGTACAAGCACTGTCACCTCCTGTGTCCCCTCCTCCTCATAGATTGTAAGCTCTTGTGACCATTGTACAAGCACTGTCACCTACTGTGTCCCCTCCTCCTCATAGATTGTAAGCTCTTGTGAACACTGTACAAGCACTGTCACCTCCTGTGTCCTCCTCCTCATAGATTGTAAGCTCTAGTGACCATTGTACAAGCACTGTTACCTCCTGTGTCCTCCTCCTCATAGACTGAAAGCTCTTGTGACCATTGTACAAGCACTGTCACCTCCCGTGTCCTCCTCCTCATAGATTGTAAGCTCTTGTGAACATTGTACAAGCACTATCACCTCCTGTGTCCTCCTCCTCCTCAAAGATTGTAAGCTCATGTGACCATTGTACAAGCACTGTCACCTCCTGTGTCCTCCTCCTCATAGATTGTAAGCTCTTGTGACCATTGTACAAGCACTGCTATCTCCTGTGTCCTCTCCTCCTCCTCAAAGATTGTAAGCTCATGTGACCATTGTACAAGCACTGTCACCTCCTGTGTCCTCCTCCTCATAGATTGTAAGCTTTTGTGACCATTGTACAAGCACTATCACCTCCTGTGTCCTCTCCTCCTCCTCGTAGAGTGTAAGCTCTTGGGAGCAAGGCCTTAACTCCTATGGTTTCATAATACTATGGTTTTACTCTATGATGTCTAATTTTGTTTGCATATGTCCTCCATGATCTGTTTACTGCTGTGGAATATGATGGCGGCATAGGAATAATGATTTACTATGAACACCATATGTGGGTATTTTATTAGAAGTGTAAGTTGGCATTTAAAAAAAACATACAGTAGACAAAAAACATGTGGACATGAAGTACATGAGGAAATAACAGGAAATGGAAGGGAAACACCCCATGAAGTTCACCTTTCATCTGTTACTTTAGTTTAATTTTGTTTCTTTTGTACAAATTTGTGCTTGTTTTTATGTAATGTATGTGACCCCCCCCCCCAAGGGGGGGTGCAGTACCATGAAATTAATGCTTCTCTATATTTAATAATAATAATAATTACAATAATAATAATAATAACAATAATAATGAATGACAATAATAATAACAACAACAACAATAAAAAAAATAATAACAATAATAATAATAATACTAAATATATAACAATAATAATAATAGTAATATATATTAAGATAAGATTGTAAGTGAGATGTTTATCTTGTTATTATTATGTTCATCATCACATAATGATATTTACACCATTGTCTATCATATTTCTCTTTACTTTTTTCCTACTGTTTTTCTTTCAAGCTCTCTGCTTGCTGTCAGTGAATGTATAACATACATTTCCGCTTCCCGATTTCTTTATTCAATGTATTTTTTAATTTTATTTTACCAAAAATAAATAGCAGACAAATAATAGCAGAACTTTTGGTTACATTAAGGTAATTTGCAGAGGATTACATTAGTGGAAGGTCCTGTACACATTTGTTGGTGACATTTCTGTGACAGTCCTATTCACCTCCAGGCACAACCACTTTCGGTATGAAAGTCATTTCATTGGCAGAGACCTACGTACAAGTATCTGCCTTATGGTGTGATCATATGTATTATACACTGTAGATCTTTATTCAGGACATGAAGTGGTTAACCCTCTTCTTGCCATAGGGGGCAGCAATGCATTACAGCACACAACACAGTGACCAGGGAGAAGCCTGAGATCCTACACTGCTGGGAGGTGACAGTCACATCATAGGGAATATTCATCCCTACAGTGAGAGGATACATTGTATACAGTCACCAGATTACTTTATGTCATGTACATCACTATACAAGGATGTGACAGTCACATCATAGGAATATATGGGATTGTTACATTGTACTCATCCCTATAGACTGCACATACAGTGAGAGGGTACATTGTATACAGTCACAGGATTCCTTTATGTCATGTACATCACTATACAAGAAGGTGACAGTCACATCATAGGGAATATTCATCCCTACAGTGAGAGGATACATTGTATACAGTCACAGGATTCCTTTATGTCATGTACATCACTATACAAGGAGGTGACAGTCACATCATAGGAATATATGGGATTGTTACATTGTACTCATCCCTATAGACTGCACATACAGTGAGAGGATACATTGTATACAGTCACGGGATTACTTTATGTCATGTACATCACTATACAAGGAGGTGACAGTCACATCATAGGAATATATGGGATTGTTACATTGTATTCATCCCTACAGTGAGAGGATACATTGTATACAGTCACGGGATTACTTTACGTCATGTACATCACTACACAAGGAGGTGACAGTCACATCATAGGAATATATGGGATTGTTACATTGTACTCATCCCTATAGACTGCACATACAGTGAGAGGATACATTGTATACAGTCACAGGATTCCTTTATGTCATGTACATCACTATACAAGGAGGTGACAGTCACATCATAGGAATATATGGGATTGTTACATTGTACTCATCCCTATAGACTGCACATACAGTGAGAGGATACATTGTATACAGTCACGGGATTACTTTACGTCATGTACATCACTACACAAGGAGGTGACAGTCACATCATAGGGAATATTCATCCCTACAGTGAGAGGATACATTGTATACAGTCACCGGATTCCTTTATGTCATGTACATCACTATACAAGGAGGTGACAGTCACATCTCTGCTTCTGCACACAACCACAGATGGGGCTCATGTCCTGCACTTGGGATCTGCTGCTCGGGAGAAGGACTAATCCTCTTATCAGTTTCTGATCTAGATTAGAGAGGTTACCTAGTTCTGCTGCAGACTGTCACCTCCTGATATATGGAAACTGTATACTTTACCTGAATGAGATATAACACTGGAAAAAGATAGATATGAGAGAGATAGAAGATAGATAGATAGATAGATAGATAGATAGATAGATAGATAGATAGATAGATATGAGATAGATAGAAGATAGATAGATAGATAGATAGATAGATAGATAGATATGAGAGAGATAGAAGATAGATAGATAGATAGATAGATAGATAGATAGATATGAGATAGATAGATATATATGAGATAGATATGATATAGATAGATAGATAGATAGATAGATAGATAGATAGATAGATATGAGATAGATAGATATGAGAGAGATAGAAGATAGATAGATATGAGATAGATAGATAGATAGATAGATAGATATGAGATAGATAGATAGATAGATAGATAGATAGATAGATAGATAGATAGATATGAGATAGATAGAAGATAGATAGATAGATAGATAGATAGATATGAGAGAGATAGAAGATAGATAGATAGATAGATAGATAGATAGATAGATAGATAGATAGATATGAGATAGATAGATATATATGAGATAGATATGAGATAGATAGATAGGAGATAGATAGATATGAGATAGATAGATATGAGATAGATAGATATGAGATAGATAGATAGATAGATAGATAGATAGATATGAGATAGATAGATAGATATGAGATAGATAGATATGAGATAGATAGATATGAGATAGATATGAGATAGATAGATAGATAGATAGATAGATATGAGATAGATAGATAGATAGATATGAGATAGATAGATAGATAGATATGAGATAGATAGATAGATAGATATGAGATAGATAGATAGATAGATAGATATGAGATAGATAGAAGATAGATAGATAGATAGATAGATAGATAGATAGATAGATAGATATGAGAGAGATAGAAGATAGATAGATAGATAGATAGATAGATAGATAGATAGATAGATAGATAGATATGAGATAGATAGATATATATGAGATAGATATGATATAGATAGATAGATAGATAGATAGATAGATATGAGATAGATAGATATGAGAGAGATAGAAGATAGATAGATATGAGATAGATAGATAGATAGATAGATAGATATGAGATAGATAGATAGATAGATAGATAGATAGATAGATAGATAGATAGATAGATATGAGATAGATAGAAGATAGATAGATAGATAGATAGATAGATAGATAGATAGATATGAGAGAGATAGAAGATAGATAGATAGATAGATAGATAGATAGATAGATAGATAGATAGATATGAGATAGATAGATATATATGAGATAGATATGAGATAGATAGATAGGAGATAGATAGATATGAGATAGATAGATATGAGATAGATAGATATGAGATAGATAGATAGATAGATAGATAGATAGATATGAGATAGATAGATAGATATGAGATAGATAGATATGAGATAGATAGATATGAGATAGATATGAGATAGATAGATAGATAGATAGATATGAGATAGATAGATAGATAGATAGATATGAGATAGATAGATAGATAGATATGAGATAGATAGATAGATAGATATGAGATAGATAGATAGATAGATAGATATGAGATAGATAGATAGATAGATAGATAGATGGATAGATAGATATGAGATAGATAGATAGATAGATATGAGATAGATAGATAGATATGAGATAGATAGATAGATAGATAGATATGAGATAGATAGATAGATAGATAGATAGATAGATAGATAGATATGAGATAGATAGATAGATAGATAGATAGATATGAGATAGATAGGTAGATATGAGATAGATAGATAGATATGAGATAGATAGATAGATAGATAGATATGAGATAGATAGGTAGATATGAGATAGATAGATAGATAGATAGATATGAGATAGATAGATATGAGAGAGATAGAAGATAGATAGATAGATATGAGATAGATAGATAGATAGATATGGGATAGATAGATAGATAGATAGATATGAGATAGATAGATAGATAGATAGATAGATAGATAGATATGAGATAGATAGATAGATAGATAGATAGATAGATAGATAGATATGAGATAGATAGGAGATAGATAGATAGATAGATAGATATGAGATAGATAGGAGATAGATAGATAGATATGAGATAGATAGATATGAGATAGATAGATATGAGATAGATAGATAGATAGATAGATAGATAGATAGATAGATAGATAAGAGATAGATATGAGATAGATAGATAGATAGATAGATAGATAGATATGAGATAGATAGATAGATAGATAGATAGATGATGGATAGATAGATAGATAGATAGATAGATAGATAGATAGATAGATAGATAGATAGATAGATATGAGATAGATAGATAGATAGATAGATATGAGATAGATAGATAGGAGATAGATAGATAGATAGATATGAGATAGATAGATAGATATGAGATAGATAGGAGATAGATAGGAGATAGATAGATAGATAGATATGAGATAGATAGATATGAGATAGATAGATATGGGATAGATGATGGATAGATAGATAGATAATAAAAGGTCTTTGAATATAGAAAGAACATTAGCTGATACTCCGGCTATGCCCAGTCCAGAGCCCAGGATGCCCACCTGTATATTCAGTGGGATGTTACACTCAGATATTTGATTGTAATCTATCTGCTACCCCCAGCCAGTAATGATGCATGTACAAGATCGGCATCTATATACAGGCGGTCCCCTACTTCAGTACACCGGACTTACAGACGACCCCTACTTACAAACGGACCTCTGGATGTTGGTAATTACTGTACTTTAGCCTTAGGCTACAATGATCAGCTGTAACAGTTATCACATGCTTCTGTAATGAAGCTTTATTGTTACTCCTGGTTCTGATGACAAACCAACATTTCTAAAATACAATTGTCACAGAGACCAAAAACAAATTTGTCTGGAGTTACAATAATGAACTATACAGTTCTGACTTACATACAAATTCAACTTAAGAACAAACCTACAGAACCTATCTTGTATATAACCCGGGGACTGCCTGTAATGTATCCTTCTGTTAATTTATTGCAAAGATTTGCCCAAATTGTAATTCGTGTGTTAGACCCCCCGCCCATCCTCGGTGTCTTGTGGCCTCCTTGATATATGAAAGGGTTAATATGAAAATAATAAGAGATTTTCTTTTTCCGGAGAGATGCAAACCGTCCGTTATTAGTGAATCATTTCATCTCCTCGGCGTTATCATTTGTCAGCGGTGCGAGGGCCGGGGATCTATCAGATGAAGCTTCCATGTATCTCACTAATAATTTCTCCTGCTAAAAGCCAGCGCTTTCCTCTCCGGGGAATCAATCACCCGCGTCATTAGCACCCGGCTACTCTCACCGCAGACTAAGGGTCCCCAAATAAGGATCACCCATGTGCTGTATACCGTATTCCCGATGAGGTGGATATTCTTCCAAGAAATGAATGGGACATGGATCATAGTTTTTTAGATTGGTTTTTGCCGTTTTTTGTGTGCAATTTTTTGGCGCAGTTAGTACATTTTTCTCTAATTTGCGACTTTTTTGGGTGCAAGCAAATGTCCAGCACTTATTGGTTTAAAGTCCCTGTGCCTTATCTGATATGATGGGGCTCATTTACTAAGATCCAAAGCCCGCACTTTCGTCGGGTTTCCTGAATATTTTCCGCTTTGCGCTGAATTGCCCCGGGATTTTGGGGCACGTGATCGGATTGTGGCGCATCGGCGCCGGCTTTCACGTGACAGAAATGGGGGGGCGTGGCCATCGGACAAGCCGACGGATTTGGAAAAACCCTCGGAATTTAAAAAACAAATTGTATCGCAAGATCACACACTCACATGCACCAGGAAGAAGAAGGTGAACTCCGGCGGACCTCGGCGCAGCAGCGACACATGCAGGATATCGGGTGCACAATCTTAGTGAATCCAGGCAGACCCAAATCCTCGTCGGACAACGCACCGCGGGATCGCAACAGGACCGGGTAAGTAAATGTGCCCCAGTAAGAGCCTTCTATACAGATGTTTGTTATCACAAATTTGTGCCGAAAAAGTCACAAAAAAAGCACAAAAATGACCCTACTCTGAGCAGCTGCACTTAAAAAAAACTTCACTTTTCATTACTTAAAACAAAGGTTTTCATTTTCCAAAAGAAAAATTCCCTCTATGCAACATGGAAAACCCTTCGGAGCAGTTTTATAATATAAATTTCTCCAGTGACGACTTCATCATTGTCTATGGGATCATCTCTGGGAGTGATTATTGTCTATGGGATCATCTCTGGGAGTGATTATTGTCTATGGGATCATCTCTGGGAGTGATTATTGTCTATGGGATCATCTCTGGGAGTGATTATTGTCTATGGGATCATCTCTGGGAGTGATTATTGTCTATGGGATCATCTCTGGGAGTGATTATTGTCTATGGGATCATCTCTGGGAGTGATTATTGTCTATGGGATCATCTCTGGGAGTGATTATTGTCTATGGGATCATCTCTGGGAGTGATTATTGTCTTATTGTACAGATCTGAGAATATTATTAGTAATTTTAGTCTCAGATCACTATCTAATCATAGAGGTTTATTTTGGGGTCTGTATTAATTTAGACATTTAGTCTTAAGGTTTTTTGTTTTGGAAATTTGATCTGGGGTTTCTATTAGTTTAGGGGGTCTATTATTTTAGTAGTAGCAGCCTGGGGTCTGTGTTAGTTTAGGGAATGCTCTGTTCTGGGGCATCTTCTGTGATTAGCATTACACTAGTTTAGACTCTGGTCTGGGGGTCTATTTTAGATCCTCTTCCTAGGGCCAGTCTATTCTTAGATCTGATTTGGGATATGCATTAGTTTGGAGAGTCTGGTGTGGGGGTCTGTATAAGTTTGGAGGATTTGGTCTTTATTAACGAGTGGTCTATTCTGGGACATCCATCATTATAAATTAGGGGCACTTATGCTAATAAGCCTGAAGGGCTCTTGGGTGTGTCACCAGGTCCCCTACATTCTGCAGCTTCACAATCTGTTACACTGTACAAGTCCACTTCCCCCTCCCACTGTATGAGATTACATTAAGCAGAGGATGGGGGAAGTGCTGGGGGAGCAGGGGGGCACTGTAACAGCCAGGGAAGCTGTAGCATGAATGGGCTCTGGTAACATCCCAAGAGCCCTTAAGGTTCATTAGCATGATTCTAAAAGTTGATTTTAGGAAGGAAGAAGGCCATGGATAAAAAGTATAAGAAGATTATCACAATCACGGTGCCTGGATCTATGAGTAGGTGTCCCATGCCTACATTAATATAAGGGGTCTGGGGTCTTACCCCTTGTTTTAGCCAGCAGTCTATTCTGGGGTCTGGTCTGGGACATATATAGGTTTCAGGGTCTCGCCTGGGGTCTATATTATTTTAATGAATGGTTTGGGCAGAGGTTGATATTATTACAGAATTTCTGGTCTGGGGTCTGGATTGGTTTAGGTGATTACATTAGTTAATGATCCTGATCCTGGGGTTCTGCATCAAAACATTTCGTAACCCTTTGCTTGCCGCCTATTATCCAATCAAGGAATCCCAGTGTATCCCCTTCAGTTATTAGTTCTCTAATTCTATTTTTCTATCTGATTTATATCCATTCCTATTGTATTCCAATATTCTAGAACACCCTCGATACGTTATTATTGGATGGCTCCGGTCCCGATACATGAGACCATATACTGTAGCCCGTCGCTGACAGATCCATTTACTTTACAGAGAATGACAGTTTTGCAGGGTGAAACAAAACTCGCTGGTGTTTCTAGGTGGCAGTAAAGGATCCTATAAGAAATGTGATGTGTATTCCAGGGCTGCAGAGCCTCCGGTGCCATAACCTGACTTCATACTGTAATAGAGCTCTTCCTATGGCTCTGCTTTGTAGTGCGGCACTGGGCAGGTGTAGCAGAGCTGAATTTGTAATTAAGTTAATGGGGCAGATTTACTTACCTGGTCCATTCGCGATCCAGCGGCGGGTTCTCCGTCGAGGATTCGGGTCTTCCGGCGATTCACTAAGGTAGTGCGTCCGATGTCCACAAGGTGTCGCTGCTGCGCTGAAGTCCGCTGGAGTTCACCAACCGTTGCTGGGTGCAGGTAAGACACATTTTTTTCCGTCGGGTTTTCCGACGGCCACGTCCCACGATTTCAGTCGCGTGCATGCCGGTGCGCCACAATCCAATCGCGTGCACCAAAAACCCGGGGCAATTCGGCGCAAATCGGTAATTTTCGGGAAACCTGACTAAAAAGAAGCATGCTGTCACAGGAAAGGTAAGTATCTCATTTTTATTTGCCACTAAATTAACTGAATCAAAGGAAATAGTAAAGGGGGGGGGGGGGATCCAGAAACGGGCACATTGTGAAAAGTGATCCACAGGGAAGGGACCTAACAGAATGGGGATGCAGGAAGAGGGCATTAAAAAGAAATAGCTACAGAAAGGGGGCATTTTGATTGAGGATTGGACATAATTAGTAAGGAGCAGTGATGAGCCGAACAAGAATTTTAAAGACCTGTTTGAGTCCTCATTCCGGTACCGAACCCAACTAGTAACACTCAAGATTGATGCTGGCACCAATTGCAGGTGATAGCAACTTCTAAATTGCTGTGGCAACACACACGCCAGCACTAACATGCCATCATCGGGGAGCGACGTCATCGGGGAGGCAACTAGAAAGGGAGCATGAGTGGGCCACTGGAAGGTTGCAGGTTGCAGTGTTGCAGGGCCACACGAAGAGGGCAGGATACCGTGTGGATTAACTGCAGGAAGGGGGCAATATACTCTGTCAGTGGGTCACAGGATGGGGCATTATACCATGTAGGTGGGCCACAGAATAGGGCATTATACTGTGTAGGTGGGCCACAGGATGGGACATTATATTGTGTAGGTGAGTCACAGGATGGGGCATTATACTGTGTAGGTGGGCCACAGGATGGGACATTATACTGTGTAGGTGGGCCACAGAATAGGGCATTATACTGTGTAGGTGGGCCACAGCATGGGACATTATATTGTGTAGGTGAGTCACAGGATGGGGCATTATACTGTGTAGGTCGGACACAGGACGGGGACATTATACTGTGTAGGTGGGCTACAGGATGGGGGCATTATACCATGTAGGTGGGCCACAGGATGGGGCAATATACTGTGTAGGTGGGCCACAGGATGGGGACATTATACTGTGTAGGTGGGTCACAGGACGGGGACATTATACTGTGTAGGCGGGCCACCGGAAGGGGACATTATACTGTGTAGGTGGGTCATCGGAAGGGGACATTATACTGTGTAGGTGGGCAACAGGACGGGGCATTATACTCTGTAGGTGGGCAACAGGAAGGGGACATTTTACTGTGTAGGTGGGTCACAGGACGGGGACATTATACTGTGTAGGTGGGTCACAGGACGAGGACATTATACTGTGTAGGTGAGCCACTGGAAGGGGACATTATACTGTGTAGGTGGGCCATAGGACGGGGACATTATACTGTGTAGGTGGGCCACAGGACGGGGGCATTATACTGTGTAGGTGGGTCACAGGACGGGGACATTATACTGTGTAGGTGGGTCACAGGACGGGGACATTATACTGTGTAGGTGGGCCACAGGACGGGGGCATTATACTGTGTAGGTGGGTCACAGGACGGGGACATTATACTGTGTAGGTGGGCCACAGGATGGGACATTATACTGTGTAGGTGGGTCACTGGAAGGGGACATTATACTGTGTAGGTGGGTCATCGGAAGGGGACATTATACTGTGTAGGTGGGCCACAGGACGGGGCATTATACTCTGTAGGTGGGCCACAGGATGGGGCATTATACTGTGTAGGTGGGCCACAGGACGGGGACATTATACTGTGTAGGTGGGCCACAGGACGGGGACATTATACTGTGTAGGTGGGCCACAGGACGGGGACATTATACTGTGTAGGTGGGTCATCGGAAGGGGACATTATACTGTGTAGGTGGGCCACAGGACGGGGCATTATACTCTGTAGGTGGGCCACAGGATGGGGCATTATACTGTGTAGGTGGGCCACAGGACGGGGACATTATACTGTGTAGGTGGGCCACAGGAGGAGGGCATTATACTGTGTAGGTGGGCCACAGGACGGGGACATTATACTGTGTAGGTGGGCCACAGGAGGAGGGCATTATACTGTGTAGGTGGGCAACAGGACGGGGACATTATACTGTGTAGGTGGGTCACAGGATGAGGACATTATAATGTGTGAGGTTTTATTCTTTGTGTATAAACTTGAGGATGGGATTAAGCACGAGACAAAGGGTTTTACTCAAGGTACGTATCAACTTTTATCCCTCTTTAATTTTCCCCAAATTTGGAAAAGTCATCATCAATGTCATTGGGCATAGGTCATTAACCTCAGATTGATGGGGGCTGACACCACCCTTGACAGTAATGGACCCCAAAGCGATTACTCCATCAACTGTTTAGCGTCTATCCTGGGGTACGGCAGCTCTGCTCTCTGATTGGTAGGCATGCAATCAGCTTGGACCGCCACCAGTCGGATCGATCCTAACACTGCCCCCTACTGCTGATACAGTAGTCTGGGGGACATTGACCCTTCTAATGTGCATGGTAATGGAGTCTTACTGGACATAGACCCGTCATTCATTGCATCACTCTGCCAGTACGGTAGATTTCACGATCTTTGACCCTGTTGCACACTCCGCAGACAATAGCGCCCTGAGAAGGCTTTTTCCCATCATAGGTTTGTTGCTGTGTTTAATTTATTAGACTTTGGATTACAGAACTAGGACAAAGCATTTGCAATGCGTTTAATGCTCCGAAGATGCAGCGCAGGCGGCAGATATAATTTGAGTAAAAGCACCGTACCGTATAGACGGACTCTTAATGTATATCAATCTGCTTTTAGGCTACCGGGGCTCATTTCTCATGTGCACAAATGTAATTTTTTTTGTCTGTGGAACGACTTGGAACCAATATTAAGAAGCTTTGCAAAAGCCATATAGATTATTAAGATGTGATATAGTATCTTTAATGTTCTATATATTCCTTAACAAATAATCTATAGGGCGGACATTACAGTTCGAAAGAGGTTGTGCCACAAATGCTACTTATCTGCAGGATCGGGGATAATTGTCTGATTGTCCTTGAGAATACCATCTAGTATGAGTGGAGAGGTAGTGCGCATGCCCCATAGAAGTGAATTGAGCAATGGATGGTAGAGATTAGAGTTGAGTGGACCAGAACATGAAGTTTAGGTCCGGTGTTTGGGTATATCACGCACGATTTAGACAGATTGGCCGTCATGCAGTCAAACCGGTAAATTGACACCCCAAGTTTCTAGCCATGTCTGTAATTGGCCTGGGGTGTCCCTTATGATCTACCACAGCTATGGCTAGTAGCTAGTGGTGTCAATTTTGGGAGATTGGCTGTACGACCCTCCGATCCGGCAATATGTACGGTTTGCCAGGGACACACCCAAACGGCTTTGCCGAACTTCAAGCTGGGGTCTGCCCATCTCTATTCGTTGGGCATGGACATACGGACACTCTGAAGCACCTGCAAACCCTTGGTGGTAATTTCTATACCATACTTACCAAACTTCTAAACTTGCTGGGACAGTGAAACCGGTCCCTAAGAAATTAGTGTATCCAGTTATGGGTGAGACCAAGTCAAAATTGTGAAGACTAAAGAGTCTTCCGGGTTCATCCCATTGTCTGGCGCTGGATGATCTGGCTTGCTATAAGGCTCTAACTTTGGAGCTCCTTAGATGGCTTAGCTTTTACCATAAAAATGCTGAAGCATTTGCATAATTTTTGGTGCACTTCTCTTTTCATGGAAAATGATGATGTTCTTCCAAGACCACACCCCTTTGTCAAGAATTATGTTGTACAAAGACTTATATTGAAGTAAAGAACTGCGGAACAGCACAGGAAAGGTTAAACTCATGAGGAATGCTTTATTCCATCTAGATGCAATGTTTCGATCGTTATGCAACCTTTATCAAGCCCGTGCTACCAAAATAAGCCCCTCCCCTTACATCACTTCCTGCTTTGAAGCTATTTGTTAAAGCTACACTGCCCTGACTTCCTGTTCGGCCCACCTCCTGCATATATTCTACTCATACTGACAGTTCTTTGAGTTGTGTAGTCTCTGCGTTTGGGGCAATAATTTAAGGAGAAGGAGCTGAAGATAATTATGAAAAGTTATATTAATAAACCAGTATTTCCCCTTTGCAAGCCACTGTATAGATACAATTGTTAAAGACGTTCAGTGCTTCATTATCATTGATGGTAAAACATCCTAAACGACATGACGGAGATAAGGCCTGATTAATTTTTCTACTTGCATAAATCATCTTTTAAATGAAGTCCAAACAAGAACTGAAATTATGATAACTTTTTAATAACAAGGTGAAACATGAAGTAATATCTCTTAATCTTTAGGAGATACTTGTAGGGTGTAGGCAAGCTTGGGATGGAACATCAGATGATCTGAGGATACTAGGGGAGGCTGTGGCCGATAACGGGCCACTGTGGTTCATCAAGAAGACAGCTGGGGTGTGTTTGCTACAAGTTGAGCACTAGAATTATTTTGCAATGGTATAACAACTAATTATAGTCCACTAACCTCCACAAGCAGAATGAACACAACCCACAGGTAGTGATGAGTAGACCTGAACCACAAGAAGTCAAGGTTTGATTCACCCCTCCCCCATTGGTAACACCCACAATCACTGCTGGCACCGATCCCGCATGTTATTCTTCACATGCTGCAGGGAAAGCCACCCCTGGAATGTAGTTGCAAGCATTTTGGCAGCAATTTTTGTCGTTCCCCATGATGTCAAGGCCTGGGTAGCAACGGTCCCAGACAATTTCCAGAAAATCATTGTTCTCCTTGACATCTTGCGCCAAGATCACAAGAGAGCAGAACCATTTAAAAATTAACACCCGTGATCAGTGTTGGAATTTGGGTCTGGGTCCCTCCAGACCCGAATGTTTTTGGGTCTACTAGTTACTACAAACTTGAGAATCGGGATTCCTATACTCAAACACTAATCCATGTAGTATGGTCTGCAACTACCCTCTGGTGCTCACCATTGCCCACCATAAGAAGGGTTTGGGCTTAGTCCCTAAGGACCCAGGTTGACACCACACGTCAAGCTGTAAGGCTAGAAGAGCACCTGCAGGCTGCAAAAAGTGGTTCACACAAAGGAGAGCACAAAAAAAAGGAATGACCGACAGAGCCCACACAATTAGACAAGCCATGGAGTAGCCAGAGAGTGGCCTGATCCCAAACAACGGGAAAAAGGATTACATGCAAATATTGCTTTATTTTAGCATAAAAATATTGTTTGGACTCTTTATGGCAACACCAAAGGGCAATATGATTGCACCGTTGTATGTAAGTATCATTTGGGTGCTCCATGGCAATACAATTTGGGCAATTGTGTCTAAATCTCCACACACAGAATTTATTTTATTAACAGGTATTTACAGGTATTTAACTTTTTTAGACATATTGGGGCACATTCACTTACCCATTCAGAGGAGTTCACAGAAAGTACATTGTCCGTGTATAATGCCCTGTGCCGCGATTCACTAAGATCGTGCGCCCGATATCCTGCATGTGTCGCTTCCCCGCTCAGGTCCCCGGAGTTCACCTTCTTCTTCCTGGTGCATGTAAGTACATTGGATTGCGACACAATTTGAAAGATAAATCCTGCGCTCAGTCCAAATCAGTCGGATCATCCGCTGGCACGCCCCCCATATCTGTAGCATGGAAGCAGCGCAGCTGCGCCAAAAACCAATTGCGTTTGACACAATCCCAGCGCAGACACTTGTTAAATCCCTGTCCTAGCCGTGCAATCCCCGAAAAGGTCGAAAAGTTCATCAAAAGTGTGTGCGTACCCTTAGTAAATAAGCCCCAGTGTGTGCTGCACCCAGGCCATAAACCGGGGGAGGCTTCTGGCCAGGTAGAGATAGGGGAGGTGATCGCTCGCTCCTACCATCTCCCAACACCGGCTTAGTCATGGTGCGGTGAGACACAGTGTCTTCCTAATTTACAAAATTCGATCATATTTTAGGGCCATCAAACCTTTGTGTTCGAACATTTATTACAAATATTTTCGCAGATTGGAATTTTAGGATACCTTCACCACTTTTGAAGCATAGGAAGTTTCCCGAGGACCCCAAATGGGATAGGCGACCTGTGTCAACCAGACTTTTAATTTTTTTCATGTTTTATCAAGTTTTTTGCCATTTATTAGCCTTGTTATAAATGATGGGCTTCCTCTACCACCACTAAGGGTTGTCAGTCGACAAAACACTAGGTGTGATAAATACCCCCCATTATGCCAGTATATTTGCCACAGAAAATGTAAGAAAATGCAAAAAAAAAACATCAAAAACTAGGGCTAAAAACTTTCCGATCTCTCTGTAAGTGTGTTTGGAAGCAGCAGAGCACGAGACAAGGTCACGGTACATATGTGTCCACTTGCTATAGTGTTCATTAATCCCTGAACCTCTCTGATGGATGAGATCTTGCAAAATGGTGCAAAGCTATTAGCCCTATTAACTTTAGCTGATTTTATTTTTATAAATGTACAGTTCCATTGCTTTCTTATATTAATATCTGTGTTAAAGACATCGAAATATATTTCCAGACTTATTACAGATTACGAGCTACCGGTAGAGACGGCGAAAGTGCATTTTATTGCAAGACGGATCACGCGGAATGGAAAGCAAAACGCTGTCGTTTTCTAATTATCTGCCAGGGCATTTATGTTCTCTTTTTGCCTTTAAATGGCCACATATTTCACTTACCTGTGTGCACCATGCAGGAAAAATCAATTAACATACTGAGAAAAGTACGGGTGTAATAATGACTTATTCTCATTTAGGAGATGCCATATAGCGCGATTAAAATACATGATTAATATGCGCAGGAATGAGAAAGCTGCACAAATAGGAAGAAAGAATGGATCCTGGATGTGGAACGTTCTACAGTCTATACATACAGTCCATGCACACAAACACATACACAATGGGATGGATGCAACGATACCAACATAAAGATGCATCGACCTCAACCTTAGATGGACAACCATCAAGACCACTTGGATCTCTGGTGATCAGAAGAATGAGAGACCGCAAGTCCCTCTTGACTTTCATCCTGGTCTTAGACATCAACGGAGCTCAGAATATATATGTGTCCCACAGAATGTGAATCTGATCTACAACAACTGTGCCTCCATCTGCCAGTATATGTCAATGGGTTCCCGATGTATACACTGAGAGATTATGAAAAACTTCATGTCAACCTAGGGGCAGTGATGGCAAACCTTTTAGACCAGGGGTCTCAAACTCAATTTACCTGGGGGCCGCTGGAGGTAGATTCTGGGTAAGGCTGGGCCGCATCAAGTTTTCCACACAAAATGCACTTACAAAATATCATTATTCAGATTCAAATGTCATGGCGTCTCCCAGCGCAAGGAAAGCCCCGAGCTGGGAGACGTGTTTTCTCTATGAACGGTCCTGTGCACCGAGGGGTCCCAAGCTCCTACCGCACTGAGCCCAGTCAGGGACACTCCACCCCCCCCTCCCCCCCGGTACTTGTCTCCCCGTGTCCCTCCCATCGAAGAAGATGAAGTCGCCGCTCTGACCTGCACCAAGTGCGTTCAGAGCGGCGACTTCATCTTCTTCAAGTACCGGAGGGAAGGGGATTAACCGGTTACGGGCCCTTTCCTGTTTTTTCATGTCCATTTTTCACTCCCCACCTTCAAAAATCTATAACTTTTTTATTTTTACACGTAAAGAGCTGTGTGACGGCTTGTTTTCTGCGTAACAAATTGCACTTCATAGTGATGGTATTTAATATTCCATGCCATGTACTTGGAAGCGGGAAAAAAATTCCAAATGCAATGAAAATGGTGAAAAAACGCATTTGCGCCATTTTCTTGTGGGCTTGGATATTGCATCTTTCACTGAGCGCTCCAAATGACTTGTCTACTTTATTCTTTGGGTCGGTACGATTAAGGGGATACCAAATTTGTTATAGATTTATAATGTTTTTTACAAAAATTAAAACCTCCTGTACTAAAATTATTTTTTTGATTTTGCCAACTTCTGGCGCTAATAACTTTTTCATACTTTAGTGTACGGAGCTGTGGGTGGTGTCATTTTTTGCGAAATTTGATAATATTTTCAATGATATCATTTTTAGGACTGTACGACCTTTTGATCACTTTTTATAGATTTTTTATATTTTTCAAAATGGCAAAAAAGTGGCATTTTCGACTTTGGGCGCTATTTTCCGTTACGGGGTTAAAAGCATTGAAAAACCATTATCATATTTTGATAGATCGGGCATCGTCGATACCTGATGTGTTTATGATTTTTACTGTTTATTTATATTTATGTCAGGTCTAGGGAAAGGGGGGTGATTTGAAATTTTAGGTTTTTTTATTATAATTTTTTTTTTTTAAACTTTTTTGTATTTTTATTTATACTATTTTTCAGACTCCCTAGGGTACTTTAACCCTAGGTTGTCTGATCGATCCTATCATATACTGCCATACTACAGTATGGCAATATATGGGGATTTTCCTCCTCATTCATTACAATGTGCTATCAGCACATTGTAATGAAGGGGTTAAAACGAAATAGCCTCGGGTCTTCGGAAGACCCGAGGCTACCATGGAGACGGATCGCCGCCCCCCGATGACGTCACAGGGAGCGGCGATCCCAGGTAAGATGGCGGCACCCATGCGCCGCTATCTTTTTGAGGCTGCTGGCAGCTTTGCCGGCAGCTGTCGCTGTGCAAACACCCGCGATCGGTGCTAGCCACAGTTGGCCCGCGGGCCGCGAGTTTGAGACCCCTGTTTTAGACGCTTAGTAACCAAACTACAACCAAAACCCACATATTTTTCACAAAGCGCCGAAGCGACAATTTAAGCAGTAACTTATTACCCCTTGCTCTGTCACAGGTTTAAATTGTATAGGCACCTGAGGAAACCAATACAGTAAAAAGAAGAAGAATCAGTTTGGATTATCATTGTAGCTTCCTTCCAGGGTCTGCCTGGGACTGCAAGAGGCCTTGAGTCCTGTGTGGCAAACCCTGCCCTGGCGTGATGGCACAGGTGCCCATAGAGAGAGCTCTGAGTGCCACCTCTGGCACCCGTGCCATAGGTTCGCCACCACTGACCTAGGGGATAAATGTCTCAACAATTGGTGTCCAACCCCTGGGATCCTGTGTGATTGGCAGAACATGAGATCATAAATTGCCCCCAAGGTGTCCTATAGTGACTAGGACATCTGGAACTGACTGTTCTGTAAGCCAAAGCTTGGGCCCTGAAACACCTTGTCTTGGGCCACAACCAAACAATTGGGAAATGCTGAAAAAAAAAAAGAATCTGATTTTCGTCTTTAGGCTTCAGAGCCCCACAGCTGTGTCAGAGGATAGAGGAAGACTACTGCAGGGGAGGGGAGAGGTTGGATTATTATTTTATTACAGAAAAAATGATAGGAGGAGTGGTAGGTGGCATAAAGCGGCAATTGTAGGCAGGCTGGAGGAAAGGGGGTGCTATAAGGGGGAGTTGCAGGCAAGGGGGAACTATAAAGGGGAGTTTCAGGAAAATGGGTACTATAAAGGAGAGCTTCAGGAAAAAGGGCACTATAAAGGAGAGCTTCAGGAAAGGGGGTACTATAAGGAAGAGCTGCAGGAAAGGGGGTACTATAAGGGGGAGCTGCAGGAAAAAGGGCACTATAAGGGGGAGCTGCAGGAAAAAGGGCACTATAAGGGGGAGCTGCAGGAAAAAGGGCACTATAAGGGGGAGCTTCAGGAAATGGGGTACTATAAGGAGTAGCTGCAGGAAAGGGGGCAGCTACAGAAAGGGGGGAATTGGGTTGGGTCAGGGGTATGAGTTGGAGCAAGGGGAACAAATTTAATTTGCATGCAGTCAGTCCGTGGCCACAAAAAGGTTGGGGACCACAGCTGTAAGCCATCCTGGAGGTCCTAGAGAAATCAATGGAGCACAGGATGGAGCCATTGCATAGGGAATATATGTATGATCATCGCGATATGACCTCTTGGATCCACTGGAATAGTCAAAAGACAACCCCCCGCACCCCCCCAAGCAGTCCTATTAAGACTTTGACTTCTGGGACTGGTCGTTCTAGAAGCCATCCTGGAGGTCTGATGGATTTCAAAGGAGCCCAGGGTGAACTTGTTCTACTCTCCAACTATGGTCCTTAGAGGACAACCAATCTCAGAGTCCTCTGCAGTGCAGATCAGCTCAAGAAGATTTGCATTCCCCCATCCTTTCTTAAATTGAAAAATCGTCCGGTCCCCTTTTTTAAAGGTCATTTCAGAGAATTAGTGAAAAGTATCAAAGGAGCAGCATTTGTGAATAACAGTCTCTTCCAGAGGTCCCCTCAGTCCTGGTGGTGGCTCCCAATCTTTGGTGTTACCGATTCTGTTGGACAGGAAGTGATGACATCACACCCTCGTTGCCTGCAATGTGAAGTCTTTAATTAAGAATCTTTTTTTTTTTCATCCCACAAATGCAACTATTGATTTCCTCAAACATCCATCCCCTCCCCTCATATATCAATGCCCAGGAATATTCCGGTGTCAATATATGGAATATTTTGTCTTTATGTAATTTTCTTGTGTAATAATCGTGACTTTAAACTTCCATCTATTAAAGCCTGTTGTATGGTGCGGAATAATGGACGACTTATTGATAGTCATAAATCTGTATCTTGTCACTGGAAGCGTCATTATTCTTTACTATCTTTATCTGAGAGAGGAGCTGATGAAGGTGTAACACCGGGTCCTGCATACAGAACAACACAAGAGATGGGCCGCATCTATAATATGTAGACATTTACTCTTCTGTGTGTCCATTGGAATTGCTTCTTTGCTTTTACCAATTAGTCAGTAAGTAGGGGTAGGACAAGATCTACGGTTCTCTCTCTGCACCCGCTGCTAATCGGTGACTAGTCTGGTGACCCATGGTGGGAAAGGAAGAAGGTATACTCACCAAGCTCTGGCTCCGGCTTCCTGCGTTGCTCTGGTACTTCTGGTTTTTGGTCTGCAGCGGAAGGAAGTTTTGTAGGGGCCTCATGGGACTAAATTCAGCCAATGACTTGGACCATGGGACAAGAAAGCAAGTAAAGTCCTCGAGAAAATTAAAGTGACATCTTGTGATCTGAGGAGGTCATTGGCTGAGGTTGGTCCTATGCAACACTCTCCCCAGAACGTGAAGGTGTTGTCCACTCTTTCACATAAGTTGCCCATGTGCCTTTACTGCCATATGGATAATTCATTAATGTCCATCAAGTAATTCAGAAGTCCTGCTACTTACTTTTGTGCTGTGTGCAGACGCTCCATGATTGCTGGTTTACATGTCTGAGCTCGTGATGAGTAGAAGGAGCTGCAGCAGGAGATTGTGACTAATCCTGCTCCCATCCCCTCCCAGTGTTTGTCAGTGAGGATGGACTGTGAGAAGAAAGATACAGTGGGAGATGCCATGAGGATGGCCTAGAGACAAAAATGTAAAGTTTCCTTCCTCTACTCAGGCTCCCTGTTCCTGCGTTATGTCAGTACTTCCATTTTTGGCACTGATGACATGACTGGAACAATCAGGGCTTGCAGAAAACACTTGGCCCATCACTGACTTCTTTGTAGCTTGGAGTGTCACTTCCCCGTACGCCACATGTGACGTCCTGTGGTCCAAGAGGCCCAATGATCCATCGAAAAGGCTTGTTGACCTTGGTGAGCATTTGTGTCCGAGCTATCAGTGCTGAAAAATTGAAGTATCAGTGCAATGTAAGCAGGGTAAGTAGAGCCTTCTGGTTGTTTCCACCCCTGGCCCGGAGTTTCCTGGAAATCCCCTCTAAGGATTTTTCTGGGACCATTACCTCATCTAATGTGTGCCATGCTCTTTTGACTTAGACCCAACGTCTAAGAATTTCCACTCGCCGAATACTTTAGTCTTCAAGTCAAAAATTCATTGGGAGGCATTTATTATTTACCGCCCACAATTTTTTTTTTTTATTAATTGTCAGCGCCACAATTTTGCTTCTTTTCCAACACTCACAACTATTTATTTTGTAGCTCAATTTAGGTGCAGCTCCTCAATCCCAACACTTTTCCTGCACTTCTAGTTTGTGATGCATAATCAGACCAAAATAAACCCCCTCCATCAATTTCTGAACCCCCTTCAAAAATGTAGAGCAACAAAATCCAGCTCACCTTTCCAGTAACTGACTCCCTTGGTGCACAGAGATGAAACTCAGAAGTCCACAGCTGAAATCCACAAGCAAAAAATTACTCCAGCACATCCACGGGAATACTTTAAAACATCATCCACGGCAAACATATTATCAGACCGGACATAGTGTGAACAGACCGACACGTTTCGTCCTAAATGGACTTATTCATGGTCAATTCATGACCATGAATAAGTCCGTCTAGGACGAAACGCATCAGACAGTTCACACTATGTCCGGTCTGATAATATGTTTGCCGTGGACGATGTTTTAAAGTATTCCCGTGGATGTGCTGGAGTAATTTTATGCTTGTGGATTGCAACCCTTCAAAAATTAGGTTTTGTCATTTCTGACGCTCATTGGTTCTACTTACAATGCACCCAAGGATGAACCTAAACTCTGCTGCCTGAGGCGGGCTATGGAACACCCCTCTGCCCCATTTAGAGGTAATTTATCAGGATATTTTTTTCGTAAGTGGGTTCTCCATGCAGTGTCTCACACCCATGCTGACATTGGGTTTGAAGAGACACTATATTTCAATGACCATGAATAAGTCCATCTAGGACGAAATGCGCCGGTCTGTTCACACTATGTCCGGTCTGATAATATGTTTGCCGTGGATGATGTTTTCAAGTATTTCCCTGGATGCGCTGGAGTAATTTTTTTCTTGTGGATTGCAACCCTTCAAAAATGTGGGTTGTCATTTCTGACGCTCATTGGTTCTACATACAATGCACCCAAGGAGGAACCCAAGGATGAACCTAAACTCTGCTGCCTGAGACGAGCTATGGAAAGCCCCTCTGACCCATTTAAAGGGAATTTATCAGGATATTTTTTTGTAAGTGGGTTCTCCATGCAGTGTCTCACCCCCATGCTGACATCAGGTCCTGCTTGGTAACAGGTGACTGCGTCCCTTATGCTGCCCCCCATCATGCTGCAGGCGGTGCTGCCTGAGGCAAGAGGCTAGGCTCGCTTTATGGATGGTGCAACTAATATATTAGGGCTTTGCACCACAGTATAACATCACAGTGCAAATCATCGCTAAAATTGGGCGCCAATAAAAACCTAGCGCCAAAAATAAGAAATGCCCCGATTGGCTATATTTGTGAACCTCATGAATGCTGAATGTGAATGTGCATGTGTCCGGGGATATTATACTTGGAGGGTTAAGATCTCATGTATATCCTGCAGACTATCCAGAGCAGAAACTGGTGCAGCTTCAAGGATCCACTTGGGGAGGAACATAAAACCCATCACAACTTTATACAAAAACAGAGCAATGATTGTAATAAATATCAGTAAATTAGCCCAAAATTTCTCTTCATGGAGGAAGCAATGTCAGGATTTTCCTCGGATCAGCGGGATCTGAAGATGGAAAACACCTAAAATCCTTCATTTCAATTTGCCGTGTTTGTTTACCCCTAAGTTAACATAAAGCTTGTGGTTATGAGGCTGGTTAATGATAAGTGATTACCGGGGAGCCGTTCATGTCGAAAAAGTATTCCCACTTGTTTGTGCCTGTGCGCCAGACACATTAGCTAATAGGAGCTGGATGGTGCTTAGAACCCAGACAATATGGCACCGCACCATCCCTCAACCTGCGATCACTGATCTGATGCTAAAAAGTTACAAATCCATCAGACCGTCGCTTTGTTGCAATGTAACAGCGGAACAATAGCAGGAACATATGTGACCGTCCCAAATATCTGATTCACACACACAATGCAGGAAGAATACAATGTATGGAAGAGACATCACAGAAATATCCAAAACAGATCACCATTAATCAGGGGCAACTAAGGAGATTGTACAGAGAGTCGTATCTGCAGGCAACATGTTATAGAGCAGGAGGGGCTGAGCAGATTGTACACAGTGTCCTATCTGCAGGCAGCATGTTATAGAGAAGGAGGGGCTGAGCAGATTGCACATAGTGTCCTATCTGCAGGCAGCATGTTATAGAGAAGGAGGGGCTGAGCAGATTGCACATAGTGTCCTATCTGCAGGCAGCATGTTATAGAGCAGGAGGAACTGAGCAGATTGTACATAGTGTCCTATCTGCAGGCAGCATGTTATAGAGCAGGAGGAGCTGAGCAGATTGTACATAGTGTCCTATCTGCAGGCAGCATGTTATAGAGCAGGAGGAGCTGAGCAGATTGTACATAGTGTCCTATCTGCAGGCAGCATGTTATAGAGCAGGAGGAGCTGAGCAGATTGTACATAGTGTCCTATCTGCAGGCAGCATGTTATAGAGCAGGAGGAGCTGAGCAGATTGTACATAGTGTCCTATCTGCAGGCAGCATGTTATAGAGCAGGAGGAGCTGAGCAGATTGTACATAGTGTCCTATCTGCAGGCAGCATGTTATAGAGCAGGAGGAGCTGAGCAGATTGTACATAGTGTCCTATCTGCAGGCAGCATGTTATAGAGCAGGAGGAGCTGAGCAGATTGTACATAGTGTCCTATCTGCAGGCAGCATGTTATAGAGCAGGAGGAGCTGAGCAGATTGTACATAGTGTCCTATCTGCAGGCAGCATGTTATAGAGCAGGAGGAGCTGAGCAGATTGTACATAGTGTCCTATCTGCAGGCAGCATGTTAAAGAGCAGGAGGGGCTGAGCAGATTGTACATAGTGTCCTATCTGCAGGCAGCATGTTATAGAGCAGGAGGAGCTGAGCAGATTGTACATCCTGTGGTAAATAGCAACACATTTTCCTACTACTTAGTTGTATTCTGTGTAACTATTGGTCTATATGGGTCATTGTACAACACAACTTTACATTCTCTATGCACTACATTAGTTTTTTGCTGTATTTGTGTTATTTTTGTGTACTGTATTGTAGGTCAGGGTCGGCCAGCAGATCTATGCTGTAATTTACTGTTATTGAAGTGACGGAACAATTAGTGTAATATTTCAAGCTCTCAGTCAATGTATCCAGCGCGGTCATCAATGTCATCATTTATCAATCCCAGTGGAAAAAAAATCTGGTTTCATAGTTATTTTTCATAATTTCTTGTCATTACTAATATACTCATATATTTAGGGGTACATTTGGAAGTTTGGGGGTCCCAAAGAGAGTTAGGTCTTGGGCACTCATTAAAGGCATCAGCCACTTTTTAATAAATCTCTTCCATTAGACACAACTCTCATGTATATGTACCAGCCTTTCCCTGTTCTCCCCATGCTGCCCCCTGCATATATACACAGCTTCCTCCCTCTCACTGCTACAACCTGTCCTCATGACGTCTCCCACTGTGTCTCTCTTTTTACTGTCCTTCCTCACTGACAGACATATGAAGAGGGGAGGGAGCAGGATGAGTAATAACTCTCCCGCTGCAGCTCCTCCTATTCATCAGTGCTCAGACATGTAAACAAAGAATCACAGAAGCCTGCACACAGCACAAATGTAAGTAGTAGGACTGCTGAATCACTTGATGAACATTCAGGGATTATTATTGCATATGGGCAACTTATGTAAAAGTTTGGTCAACCCCTTCAAAACCTACCATGAAGAAATAGATCTAAATGATAGACTCCTCCTACCTACAGAGGCTACTGGGGTGTGGAGTAGCCTACCTGGGCTACCTTATTTGCCTACCTGGGCTACCTCATTAGCCTCTGCAGGAGATTTACATATTGGGGCAGATTTACTTACCTCGCCCATTCGTGATCCAGCGGCGCGTTCTCTGCTCCGGATTCGGGTCCGGCCGGGATTTAAGAAGGTAGTTCTTCCGCCGTCCACCAGGTGGCGCTGCTGCGCTTAAAGTTATCTCATCGCGCCGGAATGCACCACCTCGGACCAGGTGAAGGTAAGCGGTCCCCAAGCGACACTTTTTCGGTTTTTAAATGCGGCGGTTTTTCCGAATACGTCGGGTTTTCGTTCGGCCACGCCCCCCGATTTGCGTCGCGCGCATGCCGGCGCCGGTGCGCCACAATCCGATCGCGTGCGCCACAATCCCGGAGCAATTCAGGTACAATCGGCGCAAATCGGAAATATTCGGGTAACACGTCGGGAAAACGCGAATCGGGCCCTTGGTAAATGACCCCCATTACCTTTATAAAGTTTTTAAAAAAGTTCAATTAGGTTTTTTGGATTAATAAAATAAAGCTTAGGGCAGATATAGGTAGGAGGAATCTAGGAATGTAACCCTATGTAACTTTAAAGGGATTTTCCAATGAATACAATGGGGGTCATTTACTAAGGGCCCGATTCGCGTTTTCCCGACGTGTTACCCGAATATTTCCGATTTGCGCCGCTTGTACATGAATTGCCCCGGGTTTTTGGCGCACGCGATCGGATTGTGGCGCATCGGGGCCGGCATGCGCGCGACAGAAATCGGGGGGGCGTGGCCGAACGAAAACCCGACGTATTCGGAAAAACCGCCGCATTTAAAATCCGAAAATGTGTCGCTTGGGGAGCGCTCACCTTCACCTTCTATGGGATGGTGCATTCCGGGGCGTTAAGATTATTTTCGGCGCTGCAGCGCCACCTGGTGGACGGCGGAGGAACTACCATCTTAAATCCCAGCCGGACCCGAATCCCGTGCAGAGAACGCGCCGCTGGATCGCGAATGGGCCGGGTAAGTAAATGTGCCCCAATGTATTAGAGACAGATTTGCAAATCAAACAGCTAGTAGACCATTGTAACGAGAGTAGACAGAGAGATGGTCTAAAACTTTGACCCGGACGACCTTGAGAACTCCCATAAAAGTTATAATCTTGTAAATTATGACATAAAAGCTCTCAGAAGAGATGAAGCCTGTGCAGGGAGGGTCCCGGGCAGAGACACAAGTCTTCAAGCAGTAGGAAGGGTTAATTGATATTGCCGACTCTTGATCTGAAACTTTCACAAATCCTGCAGGAGACCTTCAAAGGTCCTGAAATGGCTCCTGTGTACATGAGTATTGAGAGCAGGAACAGATGTACAAGGATTTCATAGGTTCTGTTGAGTATAAAATTTGGTAGGTGGTTTGGGTGGCCATGGGCCCCCTGGAAGACTTGGGCCCTGGGATACCACGCAAACCGCCTGTATTATTATCCACTACTGACCTACTGCTAGACACTTTTCTTAAGCAAAATCAATGGATTATGGGTGATAACATCAGACTAAATTCTAGTAACTGATCCATTGGGATTTCTCCTCAATGGTCAATGGTCGAGCCACCAGTGAGGAGAACGGAGAGGAACGCGGGAGACCTGTGCAAATACAACATCAACTAGAAGTGCCGAGATGTCAAAGTCTTGATAGTCTCTTCATAGTAAGAAATACATACAGCATGTGGCATTTTGGCAGCAACTTCTACATTACGCGTCGACTCCTAAAAGAGTCAGACACTACCTCTTGCTGGTGCAGTTACTGTGTACATATGCAACACCCCTGCCAACGTTTAGGCAAGGGGGTTGTTGCGAATAAGCGCCCTCTCCAGGTCAGGAGCTGTTAGGGGGACTGATCACCTCTCTGGGATGTTTCTAGAACTAAGTAATTGCAGCTGTAGCTACTGCATGACAAGGCAACAGTTAATTGTGATATGTAATTATCCAATGATCTCCATCTTGGAGTCAGGTCTCAGGTCTGTGTTAGCAGTCAATCAAGCCAAAGTGAGTAGCACAAGTCAGTGCTGCCTCAGGCCCACTGCCTGGCACCCAGGGCAAGTCCAGAGACTTGAGCCCAGATCTGCAGCTCCACCTTTCGGGCTCAGTTACACCTGCACCAACCCAGTCCGAACCTACTACCAGGCTGCGTGTAACCTTCCTGTGGACCGGCTCTCCATGACTCTTCCAGCTTGAGAATCTGCTGTTACCCCTTTTTGGCCGTTGCCTGCTGTTCAATAAAGAACTGTAAGTTGATTTGTACAACGTTGCCTCCGTCTGATTCCTGGATACTGCTGTCACCACCACGAGCTCCCCATCCATTATCCAGGGACCTATCTTACAGGCACACTGGGGTTGCCCCAAGGAGAACAAGTACATCAGCCTCTCCCTCCATATTTCTTGCACATCAGCCTCTCCCTCCATATTTCTTGCACATCAGCCTCTCCCTCCATATTTCTCCGGTCCCCATACAAAGCACTGTGACATCAGCGCGCCCTAAGCTGCAACCACCAGCCACTCCGGTATTCTGGGCCCCGGCTGCCTCCAGGGCCCCAAGAAAAAGGATAGGCCCCGGTGGGGGGGGGATGTTGCACATACATAACGTTACTTATCCTGTACTGATCCTTAGGTACAGCCTTTGTGTTCTTAAAGAGACATTATCTTATGTATAAGAGACATTTTATAAAAAATGTAACTGAGTAAAAGTTCTATTGGTTGCCCAGATATGGTTATGTATTCTGTTCCAGAGCTGCACTCACTATTCTCACTGTACATAAGCACTTCCCCCTTCTATTGTGTGAAATTACGACAGGCAGGCAGAAAGAGAGAGGGGAAATGCTAAGCAAACAGGGGGGAGGTTGAAACAGTGTTACAGCCTGTGAAGCTACAGCACAGAGGAGCTTTGGTAACGCCCCCAAGAACTCTTCTGACTCATTAGCATAATTTTCAAAGTTGATTTTAGAAAGAAGGAGACCATGGATAACAAATATAAGAAGATACCACAGTCCCGGTGCCTGGATCTATGAGTAATGTCCCTGCTTTATCAGCATGGATTCTGATGGGGGATTTCCTTCAAAAATAAGAAAATAGAGTTTTTTCTCAATTTTTACCTAAAAACTCTGTTCTATGACATTTATTAGAAGTGTATCTTTAAAAATCTCTGTCCCTTCAGAAAGCCTGGTATCTTACTAATCTTGAAACCTTGAAACATCTTATACTTCATTATTAGGTATCACAATCTCACGACGGTCATTTTAACTTATCAAAAGCAACAGGAATTTCTGCGAGTGGCTAACACGGTGCAAAACTTTTTTTTCCCTTAAATCTTTAAAAAGTTAAAATGTGCACAATTGGACAACAAATGGAGCGTTCTCGTTAGTCACTCATTCGTTATCACATTAGACGCGTTATTATTTGACATTTTTTGTACTTTTTCTTTGTATAGTAGAAAATTTTATTAAAACTTCCAAAACTTTTCCCGCCCCCCCCCCCCCTTGATCCCTTTAATTCCCTGCCACTACACAGGAGTCAGTGTCCTCAGCTAACACACACACACATCTCTCCCATCTCGGGATCAGTGACTGTGACTGGGGGAAGACCCAGGTCCTGAAACGGTTAACCCCGTCCGGTCTGATGCCGGTGAAGTGCTAGCTCACTGTCAGACTCTAATTAAGATGCAATAACGAGAGTCTGGAAAGGCTATTGTGCGGTGATGTCTTCCTTGCAGCCGGATTGGGGAGGGGGGGGGGGTCTTCGTGTTGAGCCTCAGTCTGTGCACACGCGTCAGACTATACTTCCTGGGTAATCCGAATAATCCACGCGGGGTCCCTTGCAAAATTAACTTATGCACGACGTGAAACTGTAGCCTTTCTCCTTCCGCATTGACTCTGAGGTGATGAATCTCCCGCCGCCCCCCCTTCCCCTCGCTTCTGCTGCTCGGAGAGACTCTCCGCAATTGAAGGAGCTTCTCCGCACGCAGCTGTTTGAACTGCCCGCATCTCTCCTCCTGATCTGACGCCGCCCCCCCTCATCCTAGGCAATGCCTAATTTTGCCTAATGGAAGACCGGCCCTGTGGACAGCCCGGCGCCCCCGTCAGTGGAGGAGGACCCAGCACCCCCTCCCAAGTCGAGGTCGTGGGAGCCGGTGAGAGGAGGCGTGCGCTGAGTGCTCCTGCATGGTTTACTATCAATATCGGCCAACCGGCTACCTGACTGCTTCCCACCAGGTACTGTCTCCTTCCATCTCCACACCGGCATCAGGGGGCGCTGGGGGGCAGCATCTTCATCCTATTACCTTGTTACCTACCCCCCTTTCTTTTTCTTCCTACACCAACAATGCCCAGGTCTGTCTCTTCCCGTTGGGTCTCATTAGAAAGTGGTCAGCAGAGTTGAGGACGAGGGTTCCCGTGACCTTCTCCTGCCGTGCCCGGACTTGTGCGCGTCTGTAGACCTTCTTCTCTGTGTACTTGTGTGTAACCTTGGGAAGCCGGGCATGAAGTTGCTCGGCAGCCTCGCTGCACTGTAGAGGAGAGGGCAATGACACCAGCCGGTGGCATTTAAAGGGAAACTACCCACCACAAAGTCCTGTAGACGTCGTCCTTACATTGGTTTGGTCAATAAAACTTGTGGTGAGAAGTTATGTCGTGAGGGAAAAGTGATTCTCTGTTGTTGGGATAGTTAAAGGGGTTGTCCACTTTCAGCAAATAATTGATATTGTTTGTGTAATGAAAAGTTATGCCATTCTCCAGTTTATTTTCTGTATCAATTTCCCATGGTTTTTTTTAGATCTCTGCTTGATGTCATTGTACAGGAAGCTTCATGGTTTACTTCCTGTGGTTAATAAATGGCCCATGGTCATGTGATGTCACACAGGTGCACAGCTCATAATATATCCCTGGTCATGTGATGTCACACAGGTGCACAGCTCATAATATATCCCTGGTCATGTGATGTCACACAGGTGCACGGCTCATAACATATCCCTGGTCATGTGATGTCACACAGGTGCACAGCTCATAACATATCCCTGGTCATGTGATGTCACACAGGTGCACGGCTCGTTATATCCCTGGTCATGTGATGTCACACAGGTGCATGGCTCGTTATATCCCTGGTCATGTGATGTCACACAGGTGCACAGCTCATAATATATCCCTGGTCATGCGATGTCACACAGGTGCACAGCTCATAATATATCCCTGGTCATGCGATGTCACACAGGTGCACGGCTCGTTATATCTCTGGTCATATGATATCACACAGGTGCACGGCTTGTTATATCCCTGGTCATGTGATGTCACACAGGTGCACGCTCATTATATCCCTGGTCATGTGATGTCACACAGGTGCACGCTCATTATATCCCTGGTCATGTGATGTCACACAGGTGCACGGCTCGTTATATCTCTGGTCATATGATATCACACAGGTGCACTGCTCATTATATCCCTATTCATGTGATGTCACACAGGTACACGGCTTGTTATATCTCTGGTCATGTGATGTCACACAGTTGCACGGCTCGTTATATCCCTGGTCATGTGATGTCACACAGGTGAATGGCTCGTTATATCTCTGGTCATATGATATCACACAGGTGCACTGCTCATTATATCCCTATTCATGTGATGTCACACAGGTACACGGCTTGTTATATCCCTGGTCCTGTGTTGTCACATAGGTGCTCGGCTTGTTATATCCCTGGTCATGTGATGTCACACAGGTGCACTGCTCGTTATATCCCTGGTCATGTGATGTCACACAGGTGCACGGCTCGTTATATCTCTGGTCATGAGATGTCACACAGGTGCACGGCTCGTTATATTCCTGGTCATGTGATGTCACACAGGTGCATGGCCTGTTATACCCATGGTCATGTAAAGTGATACAGGTGCATGGCTCATTATATCCAGAGCCGCGCACCTGTGGGACATCACATGACCAGGGATATAATGAGCCGTGCACCTGTGTGACATCACATGACCAGGGATATAATGAGCCGTGAACCTGTGGGACATCACATGACCAGAGATATAATGAGCTGTTCATCTGTGTGACATCACATGACCAGGGATATAACGAGCAGTGCACCTGTGTGACATCACATGACCAGGGTTATAACGAGCCATGCACCTGTGTGACATCACATGACCAAGGATATAACGAGCCTTGTACCTGTGTGACATCACATGACCAGGGATATAACGAGCTGTGCACCTGTGTGACATCACATGACCAGGGATATAACGTACTGTGCACCTGTGTGACATCACATGACAATGGCCAGTAATCATCCAGAGGAAGTAAACATAAAAGCTTCCTATAGCAGGACAGGATGCAGACGACTAGAAGACTGTGCAGAATTGATACCGAAAGTAAATAGTAAAATTGCATAACTTTCCATTACACAAACACTATCAATTATTTGCTGAAAGTGAACAACCCCTTTAAGGTGCAGTCAGCAAGAGAAACTGTAAATAGCAAATTTTGAACTAAATCAGTAAAAATATCCTGTACAGCTTTTGATGCCGTCATATGGCTCCTTTTATGTTCTATTATCCTGGGCTAGAACTGATATGTGAGTAGATACAATAATCTATAATGCAGAAATCTGTGACACTTTGATTGGTTCGGTCAGTAAAACTTATGGTGAGAAGTTACTTTGTGAGGGACAAGTGATACCTAATGGCGAGATAATCAGGAAAAATAATAATAGGATCTGGTAAAATTGAAATTATAACAAACTTACAACTAAACTCCTAGTAACTTTCCCAATACTTCTCCTTGTTGGAACCTACAAACATTTTTGTGACTATATCGGGGGCCGGTATTAGTAAGTGATGGAAGACGGATACATTGGGGGTCATTTACTAAGGGCCTGATTCGTGTTTTCCCGAAGTGTTACCCGAATATTTCCGATTTGCGCCAATTTTCCCTGCATTGCCCCGGGATTTTGGCGCACGCGATCGGATTGTGGCGCATCCGCGCTGGCATGCACCCGACGGAAATCGGGGGCGTGGCCGAATGAAAAAACGATGGATTCGGAAAAACCGCCGCATTTTTTAAAAAAAAGTGTTGCGGGACTCGCGCTTACCTTCACCTGGAATAGGATCGTGAACTTCAGTGCATTCCAGCGCCACCTGGTGGACGGCGGAGGAACTGCCTAAATGAATCCCGGCCGGACCCGAATCCACCGCAGAGAACGCGCCGCTGGATCGCAAATGGACCAGGTAAGTAAATCTGCCCCATTGTACGGGAGAACTGATACTTTTAGTTGTCACTCTATTGTGGTACTAAGCAGCAATGAATAGAACAGCGCCACCTAGTGGCTAGATAATCGAGAAAAATAATACAATCTAGTGAAAATACAATGTAGCAAATTTTTTTTTTAAAAACTTGGCATAAAATTCCAATTTACTGCCAGATTTTCATCCAGAAACGTTCATTTCCGTGTGATGTATTTCCTCGCTACAGTTTGGTGTAGAAGTCGTCATCTTAGTTGATGATTTCATTTCTCGTCGTGTGAGGTAACTCCCTAGGATTTTTGTAGCTTTTAGTTATCACTTTTGCTTATATTTTTGATTTTCAGGGTTTGTCCCCAGATTGAGTGCTATCCAGGGCAAAGATTTGAATAGGAGGGAGTCTGACTATCGGTCTCTCCATTCACTGTCTATAGGACTGAGGACTGCTAGAATATCGTGCTCCCCCATCTCTCCAGTCCAGGCATAGATAGGGGAGCAGGGGGCATACATTTGGGGAAGCAGGAAGCACTCAGTGCTAGTGATGAGTGGACCTGAACCGCACTGTTCAAGTCTGTGCAGAAAACTGCGGGTTAAGGTCCCTGAACCCAAATTTCAACCAGAATTCCAAGTAACCCCCGCTGGTTACACCCGCAATCGGTGCCCGCAATGAATACGGGTGCTAACAGTTTAAATTCCGGCATCAAACCAGGGACCAAAGATCCAAGGGGAAATGGCGCTGGCCACCGGCATTTGTAGGGTTAACCCCCATGATCGGTGCCAGCATTGATCACAGGTATTGGATGGCGATAAGCAGATCCGTACCTTTAAAAGCGGCTTTGCTGGTGACATTTAAAGGGTTAACAACCGCGACTGGTGCCAGCACTGATGATGGGTGTTGCCGGTGCTGGTTCTGGTTTGGTTACCGGAACTAAACCTTTGTTCAGAGTTCAGAGTCCGTCCATCAATATTCATTGCCCCACTGATCCATATGTTACCTACTTTCCAATGGACAGAGAAAATAACTTTAAATCATTGGACAACCCCTTTAAGAGGTTGACCAAATTTGTGTGTCACGTTGTTTCTTCGGCCGACCACTCTCCTTATAGGCATTCAAACTGCAGGATTCTGCCAAGTAACTTAGACATTTACTGTGTACTAGTTGATTATTGAGTTGATTGTGTATAGTGTATGCAGTGAGCTCCGGAGCTCCCCCTAGTGGTAACTAAAAGCAGTCACTTTTTTATATTTAACTAACAAGAAAGTTTGGCCAAACCTGATGGGGTCCGCTCATCAATATTTGTTGCCCCCACTGATCCATATGTTACCTACTGTCCAATGGACAGAGAAAATAACTTTAAATCCTTGGACAACCCCTTTAAGAGGTTGACCAAATTTGTGCGTCACATTGTCTCTTCGGCCAACCACTCTCCTTATAGGCGTCCAAACTGCAGGATTCTGCCAAGTAACTTAGACATTTACAGTGCTACTAGTTGATTATTGAGTTGATTGTGTATAGTGTATGCAGTGAGCGCCGGAGCTCCCCCTAGTGGTGACTAAAAGCAGTCACTTTTTGAAATATTTTAACTAACAAGAAAGTGGAAAGCACCGAACAATTATATTTAGATGACAAGAACAAAATGACATAAAAGTATGAAAATGGCCATTAAGGGATGTCTATTCATTTAACCCTTTCACTGCCTGGCTTGGTATAGAAATGAGTGATAGACGTGCACATACATTTTCATAGCGGTTTATAAGAAAATGCCTGAAGCTTCTATTTCTGCCAATCACTTCTGGATGTGGTAGGCACAGACCTCCGGATAGACTTGAGTACACAAGTTCAGAGCCGTCTCCTTGTTTGCCCCCCGCTCGTGTGAGCATGTGGCTGCGGTTTCTCATGTAACCGAGGAGCCTCATCTTTTGTCTGTGACTGAAGTGGGATTTTTTTTTTTTTTTTTCGAATTAATTCTGGCAAAACCTGAATTCATATAAGATTGCAGCGAGCGTCCGCCGGGATCCAGACGTCTATACACGGAGCTTCTCTCTGCTCACAAAATCAAGTTACGCTATAGAGTCACACGGGACGCGGCGTTATCATACAGGAGCCCGGGCTGTGATACAGATATGATGATGTGTGTAGCAGGGCAAGGAGAATAAACCCAATCTATAAGATAATAGACATAGGGCCACATTTATCACTTGTTTTTTCTGTTGTTTTTGCGCCTTTTCATTCAGGCGCACCGTTTTTGCTCCATTTTTGCGATTAAACGCCAAACTAGCCGCGCAGCAAAAATAAGCAGCTTTCCCTCATCTATCTTACCAATCCAGATGTTTTGCTGCGCCTAATGATATTCATCACTTGCAACGTTTTCATTTAGGCGCAAAAACGGGCGCAAAAACACTCCAGCCCGAAGGTGGCGTTATCTGAGAAGAAAGCACTGAGCCCCTTTGCAGAAGAGCTCATTTCTAGCAGCAGAGCTCAGCCAGACACTAGAACATATAATAGATACAATTAGATACATTGCAGACAGGAGCTGCAGACTCTATTTACAGTTCATCACCTTCTATTTACAAAATATTCTGCAAAACCCTGAGCTCACAGCAAGAGCAAGAGAAGTTTGCACAAGTTTGCAGAATGTTGCAGATACTACAAACAAGTGTCCCCCATGTAATTCTGCACCGTGTCTGAGGGGGATACTGTGCAGAATTACAGGGGTGCAGCAGGAGACCAGCACTGGGGGATCCCCTCCAGGAGAAGCCCCTGCTGAGGAGGTCACTGGGTGCTGGGTGTCACACACCTGGGTGCTGCTGTGAGTGTTATCTTCATTCTGGGCTGTGGGAGAAGCAGAGAGGAGCTTGTAGCAGGATGACATGTAAGTGCCCGAATCTAACATTGCGCCTAAACTGCGCCAAAGTAAAGTGATTAATAAGAGGCAGAAAATATACTTATCACAGATGGTTGTAGCTTGTGATAATTCTGGCAAAACAGTGCGCCAGAATTTAGGCGCAACTACTACACTTAGGCGCACAAAAGTGATAAATGTGGCCCATAAAATGGTAGATGGATAGATAGATAGATAGATAGATAGATAGATAGATATGAGATAGATAGATAGATAGATAGATATGAGATAGATAGATATGAGATAGATAGATATGAGATAGATAGATAGATAGATAGATAGATAGATATGAGATAGATAGATAGATAGATATGAGATAGATATGAGATAGATAGATAGATAGATATGAGATAAATAGAGATTAAATATGAGTATTTGGATGTATAGATTTGTATTCAATGGGCCACATTTATCACTTTTGTGCGCCTAAGTATAGTAGTTGCGCCTAAATTTGGCAGAATTTGGCAAGCTACAACCATCTGTGATAAGGTAATTTCCTGCCTCTTATTAATCACTTTACTTTAACACAGTTTAGGCGCAGTTTAGGCGCAATGTTAGATTCAGGCAGTTACATGTGATCCTGCTACAAGCTCCTCTCTGCTTCTCCCACAGCCCAGAATGGAGATAACACTCACAGCAGCACCCTGGTGTGTGACACCCAGCACCCAGTGACCTCCTCAGCAGGGGCTTCTCCTGGAGGGGATCCCCCAGTGCTGGTCTCCTGCTGCACCCCTGTAATTCTGCACAGTACCCCCCTCAGATACACTGGTGATACTGTGCAGAATTACATGCGGGACACTTGTATGTCGTATCTGCAACATTCTGCAAAGTTCTCTTCTCTCTTGCTCTGAGCTCAGGATTCTGCAGAATGTTTTGTAAATAGAAGGTGATGAACTGTAAATAGAGTCTGCAGCTCCTGTCTGCAGAGCATCTAATGTCTGTATGATCTGTTCTAGTGTCTGCAGAGTATCTCATGTCTGTATTATATGTTCTAGTGTCTGCAGAGAATCTCATGTCTGTATTATATGTTCTAGTGTCTGCAGAGTATCTAATGTCTGTATTATCTGTACTAGTGTCTGCAGTGTATGTAGTGTCTGTATTATCTGTACTAGTGTCTGCAGTGTATGTATTATCTGTATTATCTGTACTAGTGTCTGCAGTGTATGTAATGTCTGTATTATCTGTACTAGTGTCTGCAGTGTATGTAATGTCTGTATTATATGTACTAGTGTCTGCAGTGTATGTAATGTCTGTATTATCTGTACTAGTGTCTGCAGTGTATGTAATGTCTGTATTATCTGTACTAGTGTCTGCAGTGTATGTAATGTCTGTATTATCTGTACTAGTGTCTGCAGTGTATGTAATGTATGTATTATCTGTACTAGTGTCTGCAGAGTATGTAATGTATGTATTATCTGTACTAGTGTCTGCAGTGTATGTAATGTATGTATTATCTGTACTAGTGTCTGCAGTGTATGTAGTGTCTGTATGATCTGTACTAGTGTCTGCAGTGTATGTAATGTATGTATGATCTGTACTAGTGTCTGCAGTGTATGTAGTGTCTGTATTATCTGTACTAGTGTCTGCAGTGTATGTAATGTCTGTATTATCTGTACTAGTGTCTGTAGTGTATGTAATGTCTGTATTATCTGTACTAGTGTCTGCAGAGTATCTAATGTCTGTATTATCTGTACTAGTGTCTGCAGTGTATGTAATGTCTGTATTATCTGTACCAGTGTCTGCAGTGTATCTCATGTCTGTATTATATGTTCTAGTGTCTGCAGAGTATCTCATGTCTGTATTATATGTTCTAGTGTCTGCAGTGTATGTAATGTCTGTATTATCTGTACCAGTGTCTGCAGTGTATGTAATGTCTGTATTATCTGTACTAGTGTCTGCAGTGTACGTAATGTCTGTATTATCTGTACTAGTGTCTGCAGTGTATGTAATGTCTGTATTATCTGTACTAGTGTCTGTAGTGTATGTAGTGTCTGTATTATCTGTACTAGTGTCTGCAGTGTATGTAATGTCTGTATTATCTGTACTAGTGTCTGCAGTGTATGTAATGTCTGTATTATCTGTACTAGTGTCTGTAGTGTATGTAGTGTCTGTATTATCTGTACTAGTGTCTGTAGTGTATGTAATGTCTGTATTATATGTTCTAGTGTCTGCAGTGTATGTAGTGTCTGTATTATCTGTACTAGTGTCTGCAGTGTATGTAATGTCTGTATGATCTGTACTAGTGTCTGCAGAGTATGTAATGTCTGTATTATCTGTACTAGTGTCTGCAGTGTATGTAATGTCTGTATTATCTGTACTAGTGTCTGCAGTGTATGTAATGTCTGTATTATCTGTACTAGTGTCTGCAGTGTATGTAATGTCTGTATTATCTGTACTAGTGTCTGTAGTGTATGTAGTGTCTGTATTATCTGTACTAGTGTCTGTAGTGTATGTAATGTCTGTATTATCTGTACTAGTGTCTGCAGTGTATGTAATGTCTGTATTATCTGTACTAGTGTCTGTAGTGTATGTAGTGTCTGTATTATCTGTACTAGTGTCTGTAGTGTATGTAATGTCTGTATTATATGTTCTAGTGTCTGCAGTGTATGTAATGTCTGTATTATCTGTACTAGTGTCTGCAGTGTATGTAGTGTCTGTATTATCTGTACTAGTGTCTGCAGTGTATGTAATGTCTGTATGATCTGTACTAGTGTCTGCAGAGTATGTAATGTCTGTATTATCTGTACTAGTGTCTGCAGTGTATGTAATGTCTGTATGATCTGTACTAGTGTCTGCAGAGTATGTAATGTCTGTATTATCTGTACTAGTGTCTGCAGTGTATGTAATGTCTGTATTATCTGTACTAGTGTCTGTAGTGTATGTAATGTCTGTATTATCTGTACTAGTGTCTGCAGTGTATGTAATGTCTGTATGATCTGTACTAGTGTCTGCAGAGTATGTAATGTCTGTATTATCTGTACTAGTGTCTGCAGTGTATGTAATGTCTGTATTATCTGTACTAGTGTCTGTAGTGTATGTAATGTCTGTATTATCTGTACTAGTGTCTGCAGAGTATCTAATGTCTGTATTATCTGTACTAGTGTCTGCAGTGTATGTAATGTCTGTATTATCTGTACTAGTGTCTGCAGTGTATGTAATGTCTGTATTATCTGTACTAGTGTCTGCAGTGTCTGTAATGTCTGTATTATCTGTACTAGTGTCTGCAGTGTCTGTATTATCTGTACTAGTGTCTGCATTGTATCTAATGTCTGTATTATCTGTAGTTGAAAGTGATGAATATCATTAGGCACAGCAAAACATCTGGATTGGTAATATAGATTAGGGAAAGCTGGTTATTTTTGCTGCGTGGCTATTTGGCGTTTAATCGCAAAAAATGGCGCAAAAACAGTGCACCAGTACGAAAAGGCGCAAAAACAACAGAAAAACGAGTGATACACGTGGCCCAATATACCGAATGTCTCTTTCTACATTTCTACTGTTAGCACTGGATTATATTCTGCATACACAGTCTACAATGATTTCCATGCTTCCTGCTGATCATAAGTACGCAGAGTTTAGCTGTGAATTATCAGATAATTAAAATGAATTAATTAATCGAATGCTGTTGTGGGCTGTGGAGTGTGGAGGCCCAGGTGTGTACTAGGCTTTTCTTACTTGGTTCTGGAGGGTTGATCGTGGGCCGTTGGTGGGAGTCGGGATGGACCAGGTGGCACCAGAAGCCAAGGGTGGTAGCGTATGCCGATGATGTCACTGTTTTCGTGTCCTCGGGAGGGGAGGCGCAATGGGTGATGTCAGAGGTCGACTGCTACTCAGAGGCTTCTGGGTCCAAGATCACCCGGGATAAGTGTGAGAGTCTCTGGCTGGGAGAGGGGGATCCGGGCTTTGATCTCCCGGACACTCTTCCAGGACCCCAGGACTCTGCCAAAGTTCTCGGCATCGAATTTGGCCAGGGGGATTACCCCATGCAAAACTGGGACGGCAGGCTTAAGATCGCCGCTCAGAGGGTGGACCAGTGGAAGGGTTGGTCTTTGACGCTCAGAGAAAGGGTTAATCTAATCAAAACTTACCTGCTCCCATTGCTGATTTATCTGGGCAGTGTGTGCATGTTACCAGAACCCCTCTGGACTCGGGTCTACAGTCTGTTCTTCCAGCTGTTATGGGGGAATAGGCTGAACCTAATCAAGAGGGAGGTTACTTACCGCACGAGGAGACAAGGAGGGTTGTGTATGGTCAACCCTGTGGTGTTCCTAGTGAATACCTTTCTTAAGATCAATGTAGCAAACCTCTGGAAAGAGAGGGCTCCTCCGTGGGTATACTCCTGTAGGGGATGGTTTCGGCCTTTCTTCCAGAAATGGGAGACAGGAGGGCGAGTGAAGGATCTCCGCACTCCGCATGGGCATCTTCCGGCTTACGCTACCCCGGTTCTGAAGGTGATTCGCCGGTGGGGTCTGGGAATGTGGGAGATCAGGACCTCTGGCCCTCAAGGATTGCCCAAGTCGGGATCTTGGGGGTGGGTTTGAGTTTATTGAATTCCATTAGGATCCCCTTGAAGTTTTGGGATGTGACTTGGCGCTGCTTCCATGGTAAGCTGTGTGTGAGGGACAATCTGAAGTGTAGGAGCTCTGAGGAAAGGGATTGTCCCCGGGAGGAGTGCGGTGGCCTGCTGGAGAGCATGGACCACTTCCTGCTTCAGTGCCCCTTTAACACAGAGGTGTACAACCGGGTGGGCGCTTCCATCCATTGGCCCGGGTTGGCCGGTATCTCTTATGCGGAGTGGGCCTATGGAGCATTCAGAGGCCTGGGTGGCCGGGACCGCTGCACGTTATTCCTAGTTAGTCTAGTGGTCAGGTACCACACGTGGAACGCACGGTGTTTAGTATCGACGCAGCGTAAAATCCTCCCGGTGGATGAGATGGTTAGGAACATTCTGGGTGACCTGGTGAAGGTGCGCTCTCTGGAGTATGAGAGGCTGGGCACGGGGACAACGCGCTGGATTTAAAATCGGAAACGTGAATCGCGGCCATCATCGTCGGACCGCCCGGATCGGGGAAAGTGACAGGATCGGGTAAGTAAATTTGCCCCAGTGACTGCACCAGCAGAATAGTGAGTGCAGCTCTGGGGTACAATACAGGATGTAACTCAGGATTGAAGTATTGTGTTGTATGTCTATCTATCTCTCTTAAAGGGACGGTGGCATGGGATAACGTAGGTGGGGTGGCCTGGAGGGGAGTTGCCATAGCTCTGGGGATAGATAGAGGATATAATCCATTCTGGTCTCCATCCCTTCTCATTCCAGGCTGTAGAACCTTTATAGTAAATCAAAATTAAATACATAGAGATTGTATTGACATGTGAATGAATTAGTGAGAGTGCCTGGAGCTGCTGCGCCGCCTCGCTCTATGGTAATGTCTTCTTCTCCCTCTCTGTAGCACCCGGCGCTGAACATATGGTTATGCACTTTGTGGGATTATTGCAGGAGAGCAACAATTAACCAAAATGCAGAAATTGTGAAAGGCTTCGCATTGTTCTGCTCTATAGATGCAGCTATTAACATGTCAGAGCCGACATCTCCCAGAGTGCCGCTGCTTGTTCTCTAATGTCTACATGGGTGCAAAGGTTCACTCACGTGTAATACACTAATGCACCCCAGGGGTGTAGGGCGCTCTCAGACTGACCGTATTAACGTTACCCAACCAAAATGTACCCCACTCCCCCTTTCCCAAAAACCAACACAACTACAATTCTTGGGATAAAAACAGGGGGTCGGCCACAGCTTTATTATTTACATAACAGATTAAATGACCTGTGGGAAGAACCCTGACCCTTACCCTAACTTCACCTTGCATGCCTGGCCCCGCCTCCGCGGGGGCATGTCCTAGTTGTTCCGTCAGGTGATTTAACTAACCGCCGAGAGGGTCAAGATTCCACCACAGGCCAAGCTGTGACTACCAACAACAAACCTGAATAACGCAATAACAAAGATCAAAGAATAAAAATTAACAAAAACCAATAAAATACAATATTAACATAGGGAGGGTGGGTGGGATCTCTTGAGCGCGGAGCAGTCAAAGAGGCTGGCTAGCTCCGCGCTCAAGAATAAATATCCTGGCCCGCTGCCCCCCAGTGGCCAGCGGAACTCACTGGCCACCAATGAAAATTTAACAGCGGAGGAAAGGGGAGGGGGAGAGCAGGAGGGACCGTGCCCCTTAAAGGAGCCAGAGCACGGCCAGTCCTGCAGCCCCCCCGCTTATACAGCCTGTGGGCTGAGCAGACTGACCGTATTAACGTTACCCAACCAAAATGTACCCCACTCCCCCTTTCCCAAAAACCAACACAACTACAATTCTTGGGATAAAAACAGGGGGTCGGCCACAGCTTTATTATTTACATAACAGATTAAATGACCTGTGGGAAGAACCCTGACCCTTACCCTAACTTCACCTTGCATGCCTGGCCCCGCCTCCGCGGGGGCATGTCCTAGTTGTTCCGTCAGGTGATTTAACTAACCGCCGAGAGGGTCAAGATTCCACCACAGGCCACTAGGAGAACAGTGTAACCCTACACTGTGCTCCGACCCCCACACAAGAGGAATAAGGCCCTCTCGATGGCGTCCTGCAAACCAGAAAGGAAAATATCCAGGCCGATGTCATTGAGGTGAACACCGTCCTCCCTCATGAGGCCTGCATTATCTCCCTCCAGCTGCCGATGCCTAACCACTACCCCACACCTGGACCTAACAAAACGCGCAACCCTCATATTGAGCATCCTCCTCGCCCTTTCGATGGATTCGGGGTTACGGGCACCATTCCAGATTCCTCGCGGCACGATCTCCGACCACACCACCACCAAGTCCTGGAAGAAGGCTGCGAAACGCTCAAAGTCCGACTTCATAACTGAAATCAATTCCGCCAGACGTGTTGAACACATGTCGTTCCCTCCGGCATGCACCACAAGCACCGTCGGACCCGGGGAAGACTTGCTGATCGCCACCACCTCGGGTAGCATAATGAGGATTGGATCAACGGTGTCAACTGTTCACCACCAGGTCCCACAGGAAGGGGGGGCAGGGGTACCCCTCCGGGTCCGCCAGGGGGTGGAAATCCCTGAAACGCTGTAGCTGAAAACGAGATAACACATCAGCAACCACATTAAACTCGCCAGGAACATGCCTAGCCCTGAAGACTATATTCAACTGCAAACATCGCAGAACCAAATGCCTAAGCAGGGCAAGAACCTGCAAAGAACTGGAGGTGAGACCATTCAGGGCCCGGACCGTACTTTCGTTGTCCGACCAAAAACGAATCCGTTTATTTGCCATCTCATGACCCCAAAGTTCCACAGCCACCACAATTGGAAAGAGTTCAAGCAAGGTCAAATTCTTAGTGAAATCCCTCTCCAACCACTGCGGCGGCCACCGCTCCGCTGACCACTGCTTACCAAAAATGGCACCGTACCCCACCGATCCTGCCGCGTCCGTAAATAACTGTAAGTCAGCGTTGTCAATCTCGTGTTCAAGAAATGCGGACACACCAGTATAATCCCTCAAAAAGGACCTCCAGACCCGCAAATCGTCTTTCAGAACCGCCGTCAAATGTATATGATGGTATGGCTTCGAAACACCGGCCGTAGCCAGCGACAACCTCCTGGCAAAAACTCTACCCATGGGAAAAATTCTACACGCAAAGGCCAAAGTCAATGTTTTGCAGCCAGATCTTGTGCAGTGAGCTCTGCAGATTTTTGTGGCCGATAACTTTAAAAAAAAAAGCATTAGCAAAGCGAGTGTGTGAGCTTGGCAGCGAGTGTGCACTGATCCCAAGTGTGTGCAGTGTCATAAGTGTGACTTAGGTTTAAGGGAAGGAGTACTTTTTGGACCCTGCAACAAATAGATAAGTGCATCTACATTTTTATTTCCTGATATTCATTGTGTGTTTTTTATTGCAACCAAGTAGATCTAAAGGTATTTTACTTGCATAATCTGTATATTGTGTGGGGGGTATAGGGAGGCATTCACCTTGCTTATCTAGACAGTATAGTCACAGGTGCTGCCTAATTAATAGTGGGGTGTGGCTATCTAATTAGCAGCCTTTATATACTTCTGTGGTCAGTTTGTTTGGTGGTTTGCAGCCAGATCTTGTGCAGTGAGCTCTGCAGATTTTTGTGGCCGATAACTTTAAAAAAAAAAGCATTAGCAAAGCGAGTGTGTGAGCTTGGCAGCGAGTGTGCACTGATCCCAAGTGTGTGCAGTGTCATAAGTGTGACTTAGGTTTAAGGGAAGGAGTACTTTTTGGACCCTGCAACAAATAGATAAGTGCATCTACATTTTTATTTCCTGATATTCATTGTGTGTTTTTTATTGCAACCAAGTAGATCTAAAGGTATTTTACTTGCATAATCTGTATATTGTGTGGGGGGTATAGGGAGGCATTCACCTTGCTTATCTAGACAGTATAGTCACAGGTGCTGCCTAATTAATAGTGGGGTGTGGCTATCTAATTAGCAGCCTTTATATACTTCTGTGGTCAGTTTGTTTGGTGGTTTGCAGCCAGATCTTGTGCAGTGAGCTCTGCAGATTTTTGTGGCCGATAACTTTAAAAAAAAAAGCATTAGCAAAGCGAGTGTGTGAGCTTGGCAGCGAGTGTGCACTGATCCCAAGTGTGTGCAGTGTCATAAGTGTGACTTAGGTTTAAGGGACTTAAGTTTGAGGGGCTTTAGTAGGTAACTTCTGTGTTTTGTGTTACTTTGACTGTAAATTCTTCTTTCTGTGCATATTTATATTGTAATCCCCATTAGAGTTATGGACTCCATAAGTGGCATTGCTACAAGGTGTACATCCTGTGCCATGTATGCTTTCCTTGAACAGCCGTTCGAGGGGGAATACTGCTGTGTGGGGTGTGTGAAAATTGCTCATCTGGAAGCCCAGATTCTGGATCTAAATGAGCAAGTTTCAAGGCTGCGGGCAATTGATAATATGGAACGAAGTTTGCTGCTCCTGGAGCACAAACTCTCTGGGGAAGATGGGTGTGGGGAGGGAAGTATGGAGGTGCAGAATGAGGGGGCAGCTAGTTGGGTAACATGTAGAAGGCGGGGTAGAGGGAAGAGTTGTAGAGAGTCTAGTCCTGATCTGGTGCACCCCAATAAGTTTGCCAGGCTGGTGGATGAGGGGGATATCAGCTCTGGGGTAGCAATGCTGCAGAAAGACATGGCCGCTAGCAACCAGGGGAATGTCTGCTCCAGTAAGAAGGGTAATGGGAGCAAAGGCAAAGTCAGACAGGTGCTGGTAGTGGGAGATTCCATTATTAGGGGAACACACAGGGCAATCTGTCACAAAGACCGTGCATACCGAACAGTGTGTTGTTTGCCGGGTGCTCGGGTTCGGCATGTTGCGGATCGGGTTGACGGATTACTGGGAGGGGCTGGTGAGGAACCAGCGGTCATGGTCCACATTGGCACTAATGACAAAGTAACAGGTAGGTGGAAGGTCCTTAAAAATGATTTCAGAGATTTAGGCCATAAGCTCAGGGCAAGGACCTCAAAGGTAATTTTCTCTGAAATACTGCCTGTACCACGTGCCACACCAGAAAGGCAGCGGGAGATCAAGGAGGTAAATAAGTGGCTCAAAAGTTGGTGTAGGAAGGAGGGGTTTGGGTTCATGGAGAACTGGGATGACTTTTCTGTGGGCTACAGGCTCTACAGTAGGGATGGGCTGCACCTCAATGGGGAGGGGGCCGCTGTTTTAGGGGAAAAAATGGCTAGAAGGTTGGAGGAGTGTTTAAACTAGAGACCTGGGGGGAGGGCAATTACACTTGTGCAGGGCAAATAGACGGTGTACATAGAGAGCTGGGAAGGGTCATAGTCCATGGGGGAGGAAGGGGGGCTGGAATGAGATTGGGGAATAAGGACAAAAGGAATAGGGACAGAGAAAACCATATAAAGTGTATGTACACAAATGCCAGAAGCCTCACAAACAAAATGGAGGAACTGGAACTCTTGATGTTGGAACGGAAATATGATATAGTGGGTATCAGCGAGACATGGCTGGACAGTAGCTATGACTGGGCTGTTACTATAGATGGTTATAGTCTTTTTAGAAAGGATCGTATAAATAAAAAAGGGGGAGGGGTTTGTTTATATGTGAATTCTCGCCTCAAGCCCGTCCTGCGAGATGACATCAGTAACGCAAATGTGGAGTCCCTATGGGTGGAGATAAGAGGAGGGAAAAAGAATAATAAAATATTACTAGGGGTCTGTTATAAGGCTCCAAATATAATGGAGGCAGCAGAGGAAATGCTGATAAGTGAAATGGATGCGGCTTCAAAGCATGGTGAAGTACTTATCATGGGGGACTTCAATTACCCAGATATTGACTGGGGGGCAGAAACCTGCAGGTCCTTCAAAGGTAGCAGGTTCTTGTCAACAACAAAAGAGGGGGGGCACTGCTGGACCTTATCCTTACCAACAGACCTGATAGGATATCAAAACTACAGGTTGGGGGGAACCTGGGGAATAGTGATCATAATATCATTGATTTTGTATTATGCTTTACTAAGAGCGTTAGTGAAGGGGCAACCAACACTCTAAACTTCAGGAGGGCAAATTTTCAGCAACTAAGGGAAGACCTTAAAGGCATAGACTGGGATAATGTTCTCAAAGACAAAAGCCCCCCCCAAAAATGGGACTTTTTCTCATATATTCTGAAAAAGTCCTGTGAGAAACACATACCTTATGGGAAAAAGCATAAAAGGAACAAGAAAAACCCTATGTGGCTAACTAGTCTTGTAAGGAAAGCAATAAGCGAGAAAGATAAAGCATTTAAGGTGCTAAAACGTGAAGGTAGTGATGAGGCATTACAGGATTATAGAGAGAAAAATAAATCCTGTAAAAAGCAGATAAAGGCCGCAAAAATAGAGACTGAGAGAAATATTGCCAGGGAGAGCAAAAATAATCCCAAATTATTTTTCAAGTATATAAATGATAAGAAACTAAAAACAGAGAGTGTGGGTCCCCTTAGAAATAACATGGGGGTCATGGTGGAAGGAGATGAGGAAAGGGCCAATCTACTGAATGTCGCCTTCTCAACTGTCTTTACCCAGGAAAATCCCCTGGTGGAAGACACAATGAGGAATAATGTTAATTCTTTTTATAATGTCAACAGTTTAACCCAGGAAGAGGTACGGCGCCGCCTCGCAACCACTAAGATAGATAAATCACCGGGGCCAGATGGCATACACCCCCGGGTTCTGCATGAATTATGTACCATGATAGACAGACCGTTATTTTTAATATTTGAAGATTCACTGAGGACTGGTTATGTTCCACAGGAATGGCGCATAGCAAATGTGGTACCAATATACAAAAAAGGATCAAATAGCGATCCTGGAAACTACAGACCCGTAAGTCTAACTGCTGTGGTGGGGAAAATATTTGAGGGGTTTATTAGAGATGCTATCCTGGAGTATCTCACTGTGCACAACCTTATAACCCAGCGTCAGCATGGGTTTATGAGAGATCGGTCCTGTCAGACTAATCTGATTGGTTTCTACGAGGAGGTAAGTTCAAGACTGGATCTGGGGGACGCTGTGGATGTTGTATATCTGGACTTCTCAAAGGCATTTGACACCGTGCCACATAAAAGGTTGGTATACAAAATGAGACTGCTGGGAATAGGAGAAAATCTGTGTATCTGGGTAAGTAATTGGCTTAGTGATAGAAAACAGAGGGTGGTCATTAATGGCACATTCTCAGATTGGGTTGATGTTACCAGTGGAGTGCCACAGGGGTCAGTATTGGGGCCACTTCTTTTTAATATTTTTATTAATGACCTTGTAGTGGGTTTACACAGTCAAGTTTCAATATTTGCAGATGATACTAAGCTGTGTAAAGTAATAAATACTGAGGTCGATAGTTTAGCATTACAGAGGGATTTGTGGAAGCTTGAGGGATGGGCAGAGAAATGGTTGATGAGGTTTAATGTAGATAAATGTAAAGTTATGCACTTGGGCCATGGAAACAAAAAGTATAATTATGTTCTAAACGGTCAATTACTTAGTAAAACTGAAGCTGAAAAGGACTTGGGCGTATTGGTGGATGGTAAACTTAATTTTAGTGACCAGAGCCAGGCGGCTGCTGCTAAAGCAAATAAAATAATGGGATGTATCAAGAGAGGAATAGATTCTCATGATAAAGACATAGTTTTGCCCTTATACAAATCCCTGGTCAGACCACACATGGAATATTGTGTACAGTTTTGGGCACCAGTGTATAAAAAGGATATAATAGAGCTGGAACGGGTGCAAAGGAGAGCAACCAGGATTATTAGGGGAATGGGGGGATTAGAATACACTGACAGATTACAAAATTTGGGATTATTCAGTTTAGAAAAAAGACGACTGAGGGGAGACCTCATTACAATGTACAAATACCTGAACGGACAGTACAAGGATCTCTCCAAAGATCTTTTTATACCTAGGCCTGTGACCAGAACAAGGGGGCATCCTCTACGCCTAGAGGAGAGGCGATTCTACCATCACCATAGACAAAGGTTCTTTACTGTAAGAGCAGTGAGACTATGGAACTCTCTGCCGCAGGAGGTTGTTATGGCCGACTCTATGTACATGTTCAAGAGAGGCCTGGATGACTTTCTGGAGAGAAAAAATATCACGGGTTATGGGGATAAAACATTTATTTAATTCTTGAAGGTTGGACTTGATGGACTTGCGTCTCCTTCCAGCCTTATATACTATGATACTATGATACTATGAAACGTTCCAATTTATCAGCAGGGAGGCTGAGAGTCATTTCTTCTGAGTCAATCAAAATACCCAGGAAAGTCAGGCGGTGAGTGGGACCCTCCGTCTTCTCTGCTGACAAAGGAACACCGAAAAAATCTGCGAAGTGACGGAACATGTTCAATAGTCTCAAGCACTCGTGAGAGTCCTTCGGACCCACAAACAAAAAATCATCCAAATAATGAATGACCCAATTCGAACCAGCCTCTAGCCGAAGAACCCATTCCAAAAAACTGCTAAAAATTTCAAAAAACCTACAGGATATAGAGCAACCCATGGGAAGGCACATGTCCACAAAGAAAGAATCGTTAATTCTGCAACCCAGTAGATGAAAACAGGACGGATGCACCGGGAGGAGGCGGAAAGCCGACTCAATGTCCGACTTAGCCATAAGGGCCCCCGGACCGGCTTTATTCAACAGGAGAACCGCTTTGTCAAAGGAAGTGTAAGAAACAGCCACCTCCTCCTGGGGAATACCATCATTGACTGAGTCACCCTCCGGATACGACAAATGGTGTATCAGGCGAAACTTACCCGACTCTTTCTTTGGGACCAAACCAAGCGGAGAGACCCGCAAATTATCAAAAGGCGGCAACAAAAAGGGGCCCGCCATCCTGCCCAACTCAACCTCCTTTAACAATTTTTCTTCAACCAGTAACTCGTTGTCCCTAACCGATTTAAGATTGTTTGACAACATCAGACCGTCACGCGGTACAAACGGAATCACAAAACCAAAAGTAAAACCGTCAAGCAGCACTTTTGCCTCCTGCTTCAGGTGGTAACTGTCTAACCACGGCCGCATCCTTTGCACCCGAACCGGAGTCCTCCCCCCTGACAGCTGTGGAAGATTTCGCAGGGGTTCTCTGCCTTTTAAAGCACCGGAGAGCGGAATGGGCCCCGCCACAAATGGAGCATTCGTGCTTGAACTTACAGGATGCAAAGAAGCGGCAGTGGCCTTCGTTAAACAACCAACAGGATCCCGGACGCTTGGAAGCCGCCCCGGACTGCGAGCCCGGGACGGCTCCCGAAGGAAAGGGAGCCTGAAGCTTCTGTGTCATCATAAACTGAATCCAAACATCAGTCGCTTTAGTCGCCCATCCAACCTCCGGACTCGCCGCTAAGCGACGCCAAAACTCCTCGTCATATCTCCACCAAGCTGAACCTCCATGCAACTTATGCGCAGTATATATAGTATCCAAATACACAAACATATCCTGCGCACAGGCAGGCTTCTGTCGCACAATGATACTAGACATAACAGCAAAAGCTTGAAGCCAGTTGCCAAAGGTCCTTGCGACCTTAGGCTTCTTGTCATCACCCTTCTCAAAACGCTTCTCCTTATCTACTGTCAACTGATCAGGAGATAACAATGTCCAAATATCAATATACTCAAAATTAACAATTTTCTCCCGGAGGTCAGCAGCCACCCGCGTGCCCAAAGGAGCTACGCCACAAAACAAGGAATCTCTAAAAAGCATCCCTGCTGACCCCGGGGCCTGCACAGGCGGCAACGATGTCGCCCCTGGGGATGTCCCGGAGGCACTAGCCTCCATTCTTGCCACAACCGCCTTAAGGGCGCCCACAACATCATCACCAGCAATAACAGACTTTTTCCATGCGGTCTCACAGGACAACTCACCCGCTGGAGGAACGACCTGCTGCAGAACAACTGGAGGAGGAGGCGCCATGGGTGCGCTAGGCAACGCTGAGGATGGGACCGTTGGCGGTACCCTCGCCTCTTCTACCCCATGAGGTGGAGAAGAGTGTTGCCGTCTCCGCGACCGCCTCTCTCTGGAGCGGGTGTGACCACCGCTGGACGAGGATGAAGAGCGCCTGGAATAGGTCCGGCCCCAGCTGGATCTACCAGACCGCCTACTGTCTCTGTCACGAGACCTGGACCGCTTACGGCTCACCCAAGTGGAGCGGGAAAAGGAACGTGAAGATCAAGATCGGTGTCTACACCGTCCCTCCGGGCTGTGCGGCCGAGGCCCAGCCCCCGAGCGGTACCCGCGCTGCTGAAATTCCGAACAGCTGCAGGCCACGCTGGAGTAGCTATGACCCCTGTCGCGCCAGTCCCGCGGAGCGCCGGCCGCCGAAACAGCGTGCCGGCGGTCCGCGGGTTCATCACTATCGACCTCGTCACCCGCCAAGGCAGGACCCGAGGGGTAGGAGGGGGGCGGGGGGGTGAATGTGGACGAAGGGGGGTGTGTGGTGCTTGGTGCAAACGGTGGCTGCTGAGCCACCGCACTATGTGACATGTGTGTGTCGGAAGCGGGGGCTGTGTCAGTGTGTGGTGTTTGCACTGTATCACTGCTGGCACCCAGCCCAAACCACCTAGCTAAACGACCAGGCTGTTTGGGCAGGGAACCAGCAGGGGGAGCAGCCAGGTTAACTGGGTGAGGAGACGCAGGAGCAGGCGTGCCCTGCATCTCCTCCCCACGCGGGGACCTTGTCACTGCCGGCGTCGGCCCGCCTGCTGCGGCCGACGCACGGCTACTGGCCTTAGCAGAGCGCGACATGCGCTCTGCCGGCCGCGGAGCCGAGGCAGGGTTCCGAGACGGAGCCCGCGCTCGGCTCCGAGTCTTGATGGGGGAGGGACTAAGCCTGCACGGCGCACGACCGCGCCGTGCAGGCCGGGCAGCAGGAGGATCGGGCACCGGAGGAGCCGACACGGGGAGAGAGGGAGCCGGCTGGGACAGCAATGGAGTTAGCCAGCCGGAGCCCTCTCTCCTCAGCTTCTCCTCAAGCAGGGCCATCAAAGCGGGGTCCGCCATGGTACTTGCGGGTCCAGGAATCTCTTGAGCGCGGAGCAGTCAAAGAGGCTGGCTAGCTCCGCGCTCAAGAATAAATATCCTGGCCCGCTGCCCCCCAGTGGCCAGCGGAACTCACTGGCCACCAATGAAAATTTAACAGCGGAGGAAAGGGGAGGGGGAGAGCAGGAGGGACCGTGCCCCTTAAAGGAGCCAGAGCACGGCCAGTCCTGCAGCCCCCCCGCTTATACAGCCTGCGGGCTGAGCATACCCGGGGGTGCAGGAGCCATAGGGCTCATTAGTGTCTCTTCCATATATCTGGAAATTTGTCCTATGAATTGTACATTAGTAGTTCTGTGCTGTGTCTAAATATACAAGACAGGAGTAGTAGTACTGTGCTTTTCCATGTATACAGGATAGGAGTAGTAGTACTGTGCTGTGCCCATATATACAGGATAGGAGTAGTAGTACTGTGCTTTTCCATGTATACAGGATAGGAGTAGTAGTACTGTGGTGTGCCTATATATACAGGATAGGAGAAGTAGTACTGTGCTGTGCCCATATATACAGGATAGGAGTAGTAGTACTGTGCTGTGCCCATATATACAGGATAGGAGTAATAGTACTGTGCTGTGTCCATATATACAGGATAGGAGTAATAGTTCTGTGCAGTGCTCATATATACAGGATAGGAGTAGTAGTACTGTGCTGTGTCTAAATATACAAGACAGGAGTAGTAGTACTGTGCTTTTCCATGTATACAGGATAGGAGTAGTAGTACTGTGCTGTGCCCATATATACAGGATAGGAGTAGTAGTACTGTGCTTTTCCATGTATACAGGATAGGAGTAGTAGTACTGTGGTGTGCCTATATATACAGGATAGGAGAAGTAGTACTGTGCTGTGTCCATATATACAGGATAGGAGTAATAGTTCTGTGCAGTGCTCATATATACAGGATAGGAGTAGTAGTACTGTGCTGTGTCTAAATATACAAGACAGGAGTAGTAGTACTGTGCTTTTCCATGTATACAGGATAGGAGTAGTAGTACAGTGATGTGCTCATATATACAGGATAGGAGTAGTAGTACTGTGGTGTGCCTATATATACAGGATAGGAGTAGTAGTACTGTGCTGTGTCCATATATACAAGATAGGAGTAGTAGTACTGCGCTTTTCCATGTATACAGGATAGGAGTAGTAGTACTGTGCTGTGTCTAAATATACAAGATAGGAGTAGTAGTACTGTGCTGTGTCTAAATATACAAGATAGGAGTAGTAGTACTGCACTTTTCCATGTATACAGGATAGGAGTAGTAGTACAGTGATGTGCTCATATATACAGGATAGGAGTAGTAGTACCGTGCTGTGTCCATGTATACAGGATAGGAGTAGTAGTACTGTGCTGTGCTCATATATACAGGATAGGAGTAGTAGTACTGTGCTGTGTTCATATATACAGGATAGGAGTAGTAGTACTGTGCTGTGCTCATATATACCGGATAGGAGTAGTAGTACTGTGCTGTACACATATACACAGGATAGGAGTAGTAGTACTGTGGTGTGCCTATATATACAGGATAGGAGAAGTAGTACTGTGCTGTGTCCATATATACAGGATAGGAGTAATAGTTCTGTGCAGTGCTCATATATACAGGATAGGAGTAGTAGTACTGTGCTGTGTCTAAATATACAAGACAGGAGTAGTAGTACTGTGCTTTTCCATGTATACAGGATAGGAGTAGTAGTACAGTGATGTGCTCATATATACAGGATAGGAGTAGTAGTACTGTGGTGTGCCTATATATACAGGATAGGAGTAGTAGTACTGTGCTGTGTCCATATATACAAGATAGGAGTAGTAGTACTGCGCTTTTCCATGTATACAGGATAGGAGTAGTAGTACTGTGCTGTGTCTAAATATACAAGATAGGAGTAGTAGTACTGTGCTGTGTCTAAATATACAAGATAGGAGTAGTAGTACTGCACTTTTCCATGTATACAGGATAGGAGTAGTAGTACAGTGATGTGCTCATATATACAGGATAGGAGTAGTAGTACCGTGCTGTGTCCATGTATACAGGATAGGAGTAGTAGTACTGTGCTGTGCTCATATATACAGGATAGGAGTAGTAGTACTGTGCTGTGTTCATATATACAGGATAGGAGTAGTAGTACTGTGCTGTGCTCATATATACCGGGCAGGAGTAGTAGTACTGTGCTGTACACATATACACAGGATAGGAGTAGTAGTACTGTGCTGTGTCCATATATACAGGATAGGAATAGTAGTACTGTGCTTTTCCATGTATACAGGATAGGAGTAGTAGTACAGTGATGTGCTCATATATACAGGATAGGAGTAGTAGTACCGTGCTGTGTCCATGTATACAGGATAGGAGTAGTAGTACTGTGCTGTATCCATATATACAGGATAGGAGTAGTAGTACTATGATGTGTCCATATATACAGGATAGGAGTAGTAGTACTGTGCTGTGCACATATATACAGGATAGGAGTTGTAGTACTGTGGTGTGCCTATATATACAGGATAGGAGTAGTAGTACTGTGCTGTGTTCATGTATACAGGAGAGGAGTAGTAGTACTGTGCTGTGTCCATATATAGAGGATAGGAGTAGTAGTGTTGTGCTGTGGCCATATATACAGGATAGGAGTAGTAGTACTGTGCTGTGCCCATATATACAGGACAGGAGTAGTCGTAATGTGCTTTGTCCATATATACAAGATAGGAGTAGTAGTCCTGTGCTAGGTCCATATATAGAGGATAGGAGTAGTAGTTCTCTGCTGTGCCCATGTATACAGGATAGGAGTAGTAGTACTGTGCTGTGTTCATATGTACAGGATAGGAGTAGTAGTCCTGTGCTGTGTCCATATATACAGGACAGGAGTACTAGTAATGTGCTTTGTCCATATATACAAGATAGGAGTAGTAGTACTGTGCTGTGCCCATATATACAGGATAGGAGTAGTAGTACTGTGCGGTGCTCATATATACAGGATAGGAGTAGTAGTACTGTGCTGTACCCATATATACGGGATAGGAGTAGTAGTACTGTGCGGTGCTCATATATACAGGATAGGAGTAGTAGTCCTGTGCTAGGTCCATATATACAGGATAGGAGTAGTAGTACTGTGCTGTGTTCATGTATACAGGAGAGGAGTAGTAGTACTGTGCTGTGTCCATATATAGAGGATAGGAGTAGTAGTGTTGTGCTGTGGCCATATATACAGGATAGGAGTAGTAGTACTGTGCTGTGCCCATATATACAGGACAGGAGTAGTCGTAATGTGCTTTGTCCATATATACAAGATAGGAGTAGTAGTCCTGTGCTAGGTCCATATATAGAGGATAGGAGTAGTAGTTCTCTGCTGTGCCCATGTATACAGGATAGGAGTAGTAGTACTGTGCTGTGTTCATATGTACAGGATAGGAGTAGTAGTCCTGTGCTGTGTCCATATATACAGGACAGGAGTACTAGTAATGTGCTTTGTCCATATATACAAGATAGGAGTAGTAGTACTGTGCTGTGCCCATATATACAGGATAGGAGTAGTAGTACTGTGCGGTGCTCATATATACAGGATAGGAGTAGTAGTACTGTGCTGTACCCATATATACAGGATAGGAGTAGTAGTACTGTGCGGTGCTCATATATACAGGATAGGAGTAGTAGTCCTGTGCTAGGTCCATATATACAGGATAGGAGTAGTAGTGTCGTGACATGCCCATTTATATAGGATAGGAGTAGTAGTACTGTGCTAGGTCCATATATACAGGATAGGAGTAGTAGTGTCGTGACATGCCCATTTATATAGGATAGGAGTAGTAGTACTCTACTGTGCCCATATATACAGGATAGTAATTGTACTAATTGTACTATTGATAGTACTGCAGTTATTCCCTCTGTAGTAAACACTGTCTATGACCTGAACTGTAGATAGAGTTGAATTTGGGATAGACTGGGGGTCACCCCCGCCATAGGACCTGGTGCAGCTTCACCCTTTGCCATGTGCCCTTATGACATAAAGTATCTGGACAATAGAAGAAGTTGTTCTTGTTTCTAGCGCTTCCTCCCTCCCTGGAGAACCCGTCCTAACATTGGTATTTTCTCCTAATATTTACGATGTCTCCACTTTCGCCTCCTCTAAACTTATTACCTTTGTGTTCTTATTTTACGTTTTCCACTTGTTCTACGAGTAAATGTGTCGCAATCATTTGTGTTATGACTTCCGTAATCTCGCTGTGTCCGATACGTCCTGCGTTAACCACCGGGAGATAAGAGAAATAATGGAGAGTAATTTATCCCATTTTCTACAGATTTGGAGATGAACTGTGTTATTTTATAATTCTGGCATCTTCGCTTTCTTAATGTACATTTTATGTGCCAATATAATGAAAATAAAATAAACTAATTCTCTGTTGGAGCTGCTCCGGTCGGGGAGACGCGCTATCTTGGCGGAATGAAAGCTCACGTCTCTTTTGGCCGGTGGTCATGAGACGCTCATATTTTTCTGATGAGGAAATGGTTATATTAAGAGACGTATAAGGAGGTGATATGGAGACATATAGGCTGGGAATTGTAATATAGAGAACAAAAAGGTTCCAAAAGTAAAGGGGGCGTGGTTACCCGATTCCCGTCTCAGCCTAGAGCCATCAGCTGCTGAGATCTGACTCCCATCGGCTCTGAGACCCGGCTCGTTCGTTAACGACACATCACACATCGTTCCTGCTATGTAGTGTGTTTTGTGGTCCGTCTTTCCTTTTCAGTTTATGACCTGATTTTGTACTTGTCTGCCCTGACTCGTGCTTGAATCTCTGACTGTAATGGTGTCATTTGCTCTTGTGTTTTGTAACCTGTCTCTAACTTTATTCTTGTGACCTGTGCTCTTTGCCCTCTTCTGAGCCTGAAACCTTTGTTCTACCTGTGACTAGTATCAGTACCCTATGACCATGGTTTTCCCACCATATAAACATTCAGTACCTGGACATCTCTGACCCATTTTGTAATTTTTTGTCCTGCTTTTGGCCTATTACTGGATATATGTAGCCTGTTTAATACCTGTTTGTCCTATTTTTTCCTAACCCTCGATTACTGTGACCTGGTTTTGCACCTATTCATTTTAGTTTTGGCCTTTACCTGTCTCATTACTTGTTTGTCATGGTTATGGCCTGTACATGGATTCCGGTGACCCGTTTCAATACCTTTTTGAACTGGTTTTTCCATGATACTGGATTCCTGTTACCTGTTCCACTACATGTTTGTCCTGGTTTTGGCCTGTTCCTGAATTCTTGTGTACGGTTTAGTACCTGTTTGTCCTGGTTTTACCTTGATCCAGGATTTCTGTGACCCGTCTAGACGCATCTGGACATTTTCTGTGTAGACCATGGGTTGACCTCAGAATTATTTCCTTTGGTGATCTAAAGGACAGTGAAGAAGAACTTGATCTAAAAATGAGTTTTTGTTGAAGTTTTCCTCTAAGGTGTTCTTCGCATGGACTTTCATGTCCAGATAATTGTGCTTCATGTCTAGATGTGCCAAATAGTTTTAAGAAGGATATATCTGTACATTTCCTATGTGGTCTATGAATTGACCTCGGAATCATCTCCTTTGGTGATCTAAAGGACAGTGAAGATGAAGTTTATCTGATTACTTGATCTAACCATTCCAAAAATGAGCTATTGCTTAAGTTATCCTCAAAGGACTCTCGTGTCCCAATAACTGAGCTCCACATCTAGACGCACCAGATACATCTAAGAAGGACTCATCTGGACATTTTCTGTGTAGACCACGGGCAGGGCCAGATTAAGGGTGGTGGGGGCCCCTGGGCGCAAACTAGTGGGGGCCCTTCCAACAATGTTTTCGGAAGTATATAGCCTGCCAGCCTCCTGTAGTATATAGCCTTCCAGCAACCTGTAGTATGTAGCCTGCAAGCCCCCTGTAGTATATAGGCTGCCAGACCCCTGTAGTATATAGCCGGCCAGACCCCTGTAATATATAGCCTGCCAGACCCCTGTAGTATATAGCCACCAGCCCCCTGTAGTATACAGCCCCCAGCCCCTTGTAGTATACAGCCACCAGCCCCCTGTAGTATTTAGCTGCCAGTCCCCTGTAGAAAATGGCCACACAATAATAAACTTCATACTTACCTCACTTTCCCTTTTAATGATCCCACAACACTGTAGGCTTTCCCTCACTCGTTAGGCCAAAACAGTGCATCGGCGAACTCTCCCAGCAATGGCAGCTGTGTCTCACTGACACAGCTGACATCCTAGACCCCTATGTTTGATTCGGACGGTCACGGGCCGCTGCGCATCGCACACAGAGACAGTCAGTGACTCAGCTGAACTGAGTCACTGACTGTTGGAAACTGGTGGGGGTCCCTTAAAAAGTGAAAGTGGCGGGGGCCCCGGGGCTAGAGCCCCAGGAGCCCCTCCTTTAATCCGGCCCTGACCACGGGTTGACCTCAGAATTATCTCCTTCGGTGATCTAAAGGACAGCGCAGAAGAACTTTACCTGACTACTTGAACTAGCTATTCCAAAAATGTGTCGTTGGTGAATCTTCTAAGCTGTCTTTGCAAAAACTTTTGTGTTTCGATAATTGTGCTCGATGTCTAGAACGCAATCTGGACATTTTCTGTGTAGACCACGGGTGGACCTCAGAATCATCTCCTTTGGTGATCTCAAGGACAGTAAAAAAAGAACTTTACTTAACTTCTTGATCTAGCTATTGTGAAGTTATCCTCTAAGGCAGTGATGGCGAACCTTTTAGAGACCGAGTGCCCAAACTACAACAAAGACCCGCTTATTTATCGCAAAGTGCCAACACAGAAATTCTATTTGTGATTTATACTCCCTTCTCTGTCACAGTTTTCCTTGATACCAGCACCTGAGGACACCAATAAAGCAGAAAATAGTCCCAGGTGTGCACAGCAAGTCCTGGGCTGTCTGGGACTGCAGGAAGATACCTGGAGTCATCTCTGGTGATGGCCTGAGTGCCCACAGAAAGGGCTCTGAGTGCCACCTCTGGCACCAGTGCCATAGGTTCGCCATCACTGCTCTAAGGTGTTCTCCACAAGGACTTTCATGACCCAATAATTGTGCTCTTCCATCTCTACGAAGCTTTAATTATGAGGACTATAACTCATTCCCAACAATAGAAGCTACTTACCTAATTACCTTATATACTCGAGTATAAGCCTAGTTTTTCAGCACAAAATTTGTGCTCAAAAACCCTAACTCGGCTTATACTCGAGTCAACTAAAAAAAATAGAGCCAAAACTCACCTTTCTGACGTCACCCGTAGGTCCTCTTCTGTCTGAGATAGTCTGAGACAGAAGAGGACCTATGGGGGATGTCGGAAAGATGAGTACAGTGTTATTTTTTTTCCTACTACAGGGGCTGGGCAGGCTGTATGCTACAGGGGCTGGGCAGGCTGTATGCTACAGGGGCTGGGCAGGCTGTATGCTACAGGGGTTGGCAGGCTATATGCTACAGGGGCTGGGCAGGCTGTATGCTACAGGGGCTGGGTAGGCTGTATGCTACAGGGGCTGGGCAGGCTATATGCTACAGGGGCTGGCAGGCTATATGCTACAGGGGCTGGGCAGGCTGTATGCTACAGGGGCTGGGTAGGCTGTATGCTACAGGGGCTGGGTAGGCTGTATGCTACAGGGGTTGGGTAGGCTGTATGCTACAGGGGCTGGGCAGGCTATATGCTACAGGGGCTGGCAGGCTATATGCTACAGGGGCTGGGCAGGCTGTATGCTACAGGGGCTGGGTAGGCTGTATGCTACAGGGGCTGGGTAGGCTGTATGCTACAGGGGTTGGGTAGGCTGTATGCTACAGGGGCTGGGTAGGCTGTATGCTACAGGGGTTGGGCAGGCTGTATGCTACAGGGGCTGGGCAGGCTGTATGCTACAGGGGCTGGGTAGGCTGTATGCTACAGGGGTTGGGTAGGCTGTATGCTACAGGGGCTGGGTAGGCTGTATGCTACAGGGGTTGGGCAGGCTGTATGCTACAGGGGCTGGGCAGGCTGTATGCTACAGGGGCTGGGCAGGCTGTATACTACAGGGGCTGGCAGACTATATACTGGGAGGCTGTAACCAATGCATTTCCCACCCTCGGCTTATACTCGAGTCAATAGGTTTTCCCAGTTTTTTGTGTTGAAATTAGGGGTCTCGGCTTGTACTCGGGTCGGCTTATACTCGAGTATATACGGTAGTAGTAGTAAATTAGTATATATATGGCTGATATCGGGTTGTCTTTAATTACCGTGGTGGGTCATCCCGTCGAGGCTCCTCTCGTTGGCTTCCTTACAGCGCCGGGCCCTGATGACAGTAGATTGCTTAATTATTTAGTGCATCTGACCAGCAGACACAAGATGCCGATCGCGTTCTCCGGCGAAATGAGCACAATAAATGCATAATAGAGATTTGTTAGCGCAATAAAACATGTCATTGGTTAAGCGATTAATATTAATTTACAAGACAGAAAAATCAAAACTGGGCAAGCAAAGTAAATGGGAAAATGCATATTTCAGAGGCCCCGGAAAGGGAGGAGAAATATATCTCCAAGTATTTCATATTAACTGGGTGAGAATCCTTGACAGCCTGTGCCTCGCAGGTAGTGTGCATTGCAAAATACATCTCCATTTAAATGTAGATCTGCCGTTTTCTCGAGGGGGCACTTGGCGAAATCTTTTGATTGAGCTTCTTCTACGTGGGAGAAATAGCCGCCGATTTCTCAGCCGACGCAGATCCTTTAAGCCATTTCTGAAAATAATGATTTTAAGGGTTCATAATATTATGATTTTATGCTCGTTCTTACATCCTTTATCGTCTAATCGGGGCTCCTAACTTGTTTTTTTTTGCAGTGTTGGATTTTGGAGGCTGCCTTCGTACACATACAAGTTTGTTGCGGTGCTTTCTCTCGCCAGGGGAAGATGTTTTTCTGATGTTGATTTTTTTTCCTTTTGTTTTAAAGGAAACCTACCACTTGTAGTGGCAGGTTTCAGATGGAAATACCGGGCACCAGCTCAGGGTGAGCTGGTGCCGGAGCTTATTTTAGTTAGTGTTTTAAACCGCGGTATCGCGGTTTAAAACACTTTTTAAACTTTATAGCCGGCGCAGGCAGGTACGCGCTCGGCGCTTACCATGCGCGCGGCTACATAGGAAGTGAATGAGAGCCGCGCGCACGGTAAGCGCCGAGCGCGTACCTGCCTGCGCCGGCTATAACATTTAAAAAGTGTTTTAAACCGCGGTTCCGCGGTTTAAAACACTAACTAAAATAAGCTCCGGCACCAGCTCACCCTGACCTCACCCTGAGCTGGTGCTCGGTATTGCCATCGGAAACCTGCCACTTGAAGTGGTAGGTTTCCTTTAAGTGGAAAAGTGAATGATGTAAGTGTTTTTGATAGGAATATTTCCCCCCCCCCCAAAACAGCGCCACTCTGGTATGCAGGTTAGAAATGGTATTGCAGTTGTATTTTCATGAAATTATCCGCCGTACCACAAAGTGATGATGTTGTAATCATGTTTTACTAATCCCATACAACCCATTTAAGGACGACCTGTCCCCTCCTGATCTGTCGAATTAAATAAGACTTCAAGAGCAGTGATGAGTGGACCCGTTCGGGTTGGTCCAGTCTGGATGAACGAGAAACGCCTACCAGTAATACTAGCGATTGGTACTGGCACCAACACCGGATGTTAACTCTTTAATTGCGGCAGGAAAAGCGGACATTTGGGTCAAAGCAGAACATGTCCCAATTTGAGGGCTATCAGGATCTTTCTAGGGTTTTATGCAGGTTGGGACCCTAAAATTAATTATCTTGTGGACCCCAGTCCAATGCTAGTGGTAAGTGCATATAATTATATGAAATAGTGATAGAGTAAAAGTATCCTGAGAAATAGTAACCTGATAAAACTGTTTGACCGCTCTCTTCTTAAAGGAAATCTTCCATCAAAATCCATCCTGATAAAGCAGGGACATTACTCATAGATCCAGGCACCGGAACTGTGGTATCTTCTTATATTTCTTATCTATTGTCTTCTACCTTCTCAAATCAACTTTTTAAATTGTGCTAACGTTACCAGAGCCCCTCCATATTGTAGATTCACAGGCTGTTACAATGCCTCCCCCTCCCCTCTGCTCCCTTGGCACTTCCCACCTCCCTCAAATTGACATAGTGGAAGGGTGGGGGAGTGGGGAGTATTTCTGCACAGTGTAACAGCCTGTGAAGCTACAGCATGGAGGGGCCCTGGTAACACCCAAGAGCCCATCTGGCTCATTAGCATAATTTATAGTTTATTTAAGAAGGTAGGAGGTCATGGATGGATAATGCCCCCTCTTCCCCACTGCTCCCTTGGCACTTTCCACCTTCCTCAAATTGACATGGTGCAGGAACACCCCCCACACCCCTCCTTCCACTATGTCAATTTGAGGGAGGTGGAAAGTGCCAAGGGAGCAGAGGGGAGGGGGAGGCATTATCAATGGCCTCCTGCCTTCTAAAATAAACTATCAATTATGTTAATGAGCCAGATGGGCTCTTGGGTGTTACCAGGGCCCCTCCATGCTGTAGCTTCACAGACTGTTACACAGTGCAGGAACACTCTCCCCCCCCCCCTTCCACTGTGTAACAGCCTGTGAATCTACAGCATGGTGGTAACACACCAGAACCCTTCTGACTCATTAGCATAATTGATAGTTGATTTTAAAAGGCAGGAGGCCATGGATAACAAATATAAGCAGATTTCCACAGTCCCGGTGCCTGGATCTAGGAGTAGGTGTCTGGGTTTATCAGGTATATTTATAATGGAATAAATATTTCTGTAAGTATTTATATTACATGTATATATTTCCCATCAGGCAATGCTAATTCTTTCCTGATATGACGTTGAATAGTCGCAGAACACAAACTGCTCCGACTTAGGGAATAGTAACGGAGCCGCTAGTTACCTACAGGTAACACGAATCCTTGTGAAACCTTAATGAGTTCTTCCATCTCTGGGAGTCGGAGTCTTCTGCATATGAAGGAAGGGAAGGTCACTCCCTCGCAGGGCCCCTCTGACTCCGCCAGCGTCTGATGGATGTCATTTTTTGCCGGATTTGGCACGTTTTCCTTCTATTTGTATGTCAGCGCGGGCACTATCCCCCCGTGGTACCTTAAGTGTAGGGGAAGGAGAGCCATAGATTTTTCTATATTTTTTTATTTTCTTTCAAACAGATTTTCTGATGGCGAATCCGGTGGCAGGTCCTTTGAAGCGGATATAATTGATTATCATAAATTTATTTTAAAAAGGAGACAGAACAAGGGATCCAACATGATGTCTGCGAGTATCCGCCGGCCGCGCTGTTCTTGGGGGAAATGTAAGATTGCAGGAATCATTTCATGCCCTGTGTGTTTTTGAACATAAATCAAAGAAATTGTTGGAGAGAGTTGGAGACGTTCTTAGAGATGCTCGGATAATAAACACCGGCAGGACCACAGTTTTTTTTTTTTCCGGTGTCTTCCTAGTCACTTTACAACGGGTTGCAAAATGATTGTGAAGGGTCCTGGGCTCCTGGCACAGGGACAGAGCGTTGTCCTACCCCTAGCAGCCAATACTGATGTCATAGATACAATGTAGCAAACTGGATCAAGAAGGTTATTTGTATACAATGTTGCCAATGTTAGGGAATGTTTGGGATATTTTCCAGATTTCTTCTTTTTTTGGCACAGAGGACTCCTTAGTTTGGGCATACTACAGGGTACTGACTGCTTTGTATAATTGGACTCATAGGAGACTGCAACATTGTATATGATGATTATTGTATGATGTAGAGACAAAATGTAAAAAAAAAAAACCTCTTGCTTTAAAATATACTGCCTACAGATATGCTGCTTGCAGATAAGACACTATATACAATCTGCTCAGCCCCCCCTGCTCTATAACATACTGCCTGCAGATAGGACACTATGTACAATCTGCTCAGCCACTCCTGCTCTATAACATGCTGCCTGCAGATAGGACACTATGTACAATCTGCTCAGCTCCTCCTGCTCTATAACTTGCTGCCTGCAGATAGGACACTGTGTACAGTCTCCTCAGCTCCTCCTGCTCTATAACATGCTGCCTGCAGATAGGATACTATGTACAACCTTCTCAGCTCCTCCTGCCCTATAACATGCTGCCTGCAGATGGGACACTATGTACAATCTACTCAGCTTCTCCTGCTCTATAGCATGCTTCCTGCAGATAGGAAACTATATATAATCTGCTCAGCTCCTCCTGCTCTATAACATGCTGCCTGCAGATAGGACACTATGTACAATCTGATTAGCTCCTCCTGCTCTATAACATGCTTCCTGCAGATAGTACACTGTGTACAATCTGCTCAGCTCTTCCTGCTCTATAACATGCTTCCTGCAGATAGGACACTATGTACAATCTGCTCAGCTCCTCCTGCTCTATAACATGCTGCCTGCAGATAGGACACCATGTACAATCTGCTCAGCTCCTCCTGCTCTATAACATGCTGCCTGCAGATAGGATACTACATACAATCTACTTAGCTCCTCCTGCTCTATAACATGCTTCCTGCAGATAGGAAACTATATATAATCTGCACAGCTCCTCCTGCTCTATAACATTCTGCCTGCAGATAGGACACTATGTACAATCTGATCAGCTCCTCCTGCTCTATAACATGCTTCCTGCAGATAGGACACTGTGTACAATCTGATCAGCTCCTCCTGCTCTATAACATGCTTCCTGCAGATAGGACACTGTGTACAATCTGATCAGCTCCTCCTGCTCTATAACATGCTGCCTGCAGATAGGACACTGCGTACAATCTACTCAACTTCTCCTGCTCTATAATATGCAACCTGCAGATAGGACACTATATACAATCTGCTCAGCTCCTCCTGCTCTATAACATGCTGCCTGCAGATAGGACACTATGTACAATCTGCTGAGCTCCTCCTGCTCTATAACATACTGCCTGCAGATAGGACACTATGTACAATCTGCTGAGCTCCTCCTGCTCTATAACATGTCGCCTGCAGATAGGACAATGGAGCACATTTACTTACCCGGTCCTGTCGCGATCTCACGGTGCTTTGTCCGACGAGGATTCGGGTCCGGCGCGACCCACTAAGGTCGTACGCCCGATATCCAGCACGTTCTTCTTCCTGGTGCATGTAGGTGCATGATCTTGCGACACATTTCGTTTTCTAAATTCCACGGTTTTTCCGAATCTGTCGGGTTGTCCGTCGGCCACGCCCTCTGATTTCTGTCACGTGCGCCAAAAACCCAGGGCAATTTGCCGCAAACCGGCGCGAAACGGACCGTGGACCCTTGGTAAATGTGCCCCATTATGTACAATCTGCTCAGCTGACTGTTGTCCTGTTTGAACATCACCCAGTGGTCATTGATGACTAGAGAACACAGGAGACAAAGCAGCTTCCATACTTGTCTGTAAGAGACTAATGCTTCATGTTAGCTCATCTCCTAGAGGGGAGCACCCACACATTCCCTTACAGCAATACATTCAAATGAATCTGTCACTGGATTTTATCCTAAAACGCTTCATACCGTGTGACCCTACCTTTTTGTATGCTGTTAGTAGCAGCAGGACTGTGAAAAGTAAAGTTATATCCCAGCTGTGCAGCTCTTGCAAGAGCTCTGGGCCATTCTATCAGCCTGAAGAGCTTTCTGCTCTCTGAATCTACACTGTCATGCTACACAGTTCCTCTCCTCTGCCAGGAGAAGGAACTGTATCCAGATTTGGACTGGAAATCAGTCACATCACATCAATCACTCAGAGCAGGGGAGAGGGCAGAAAGCAGAAAGCTCTTCAGGCGGAAAAACAAGCCGACAGCATATGCAAGAGCTGCAAACCTGGAATAATAATCACCTTTTTAAAGTCCTGTTGCTACTTACTACAAACCCATAAGTATAATTATATAGTTCCCCAAGATCTATACCTAGAACTGTCTGCAGTTTATTCATCATTAAAACTGATGACTGATTCCCTCCATTATTTTACAGTGCACCATGTGCCTGACTTTTTACTCTGTAAAAGGGAACCTGTCATCAGGAGCTCTTTTTCTGGCTCCCCCATGTCCCCATAGAGAATAGTGCGCACATTGCCAGAGAGTTTTTATATTAAAACTTGCTTTTTCCAACAAAATGAAAAGTTTTATGATAGTTTACATTTCTCTCTGCAGAGCTGTGTCCCGTGGGAGTGGCCAGTGAGGAGCGCCCCCCCCCCCTCTCGCTCCGTCATGTGTTTATTTCAAATAGGAGGGATATGGGTGGGTTTTTTTCCCAAATCAATGCATGACGGAGCGGTTTCCAAGGGCGGAGGGGCTTCTTACTGGCCACTCCCACTGGACACTGCACTGCAGAGGGAAAAGTAAACTGTCATGTAACTATGTGTTTTATTGGAAAAAAACTGCTTTATTATAAAAACACTTTGGCACATGGGTACATGGGGGAGCCAGAAACAGGGGCTCCTGATGACAGGTTCCCTTTAACGTCCCTTAAGCTGGTGCTCATAAGCAGTAGAGCTTATCAGGGTCATCTGAGGTCACAGGGGCAGACATTGGGGCACATTTACTTACCCATCCCATTGACGCAGCTGATCCGGAATGTCCGATGAGGATTCGGAGATGCCGCGATTCACTAAGATCGTGCGCCCGATATCCTGCATGTGTCGCTTCCCCCGCTCAGGTCCCCGGAGTTCACCATCTTCTTCCTGGTGCATGTGAGTGCCGATCTTGCGACACAATTTGGTTTTTAAATTCTGCGGTTTGTCCGAATCAGTCGGGTCGTCCGACGTCCATGCCCCCCGATTTGTGTCACATGCAAGCCGGAGCCAATGCACCACAATCCGATTGTGTGTGCCAAAAACCCGGGGCAATTCAGGACATATCGGAAAAAATCAAGAAACCCGACGGAAATGCGTCCGACGGACCCTTAGTAAATGTGCCCCAGTGTATCTACATAATGAAGAAATATTCGTACACATACAAACTAATGTGAATATATATTGTGAAATTATAATATGTCCTTATGACAATACAACATTATAACTCTGCAGTCGGTGTTGTCATGGGGACTTGATGATACAATTGGAAAAAAATTCGTTTAGTAACTACTAATCCAGTGCATTTACATGTCCTTCTGTATTTATGGTTTTAATGGTATCGAATTGTATATTTCCTTGTTGCATTTTGTATGTTACGTCTTCTCCGGATCATTTCTGTCACTGTTTATACTTTGTAAACTAGATCACGTCTTGCGTTCCGGCAGAACATCTCTCGCCTGTCTCTGCCTCGTTGGATACATGAAGCTGAATCCCACACACCAGCATCTGGAATAGCTTCCGCCCCCAAGGGGGTTTTCGCGGGGTGTTGCTGGTCAGAAATTACTCGGCGCAGAATACATTACTTCTTTTGTTAATTTAATTGTATAATTAGTTTTTTTTTTTTACTCGCTATCAATGTGTCCCATTTTTATTCACTGATTGAGCTGTTCTTATTAGGAGAAGGGAATTCTTGTGGGTTAAAACTTTGTGATGCCAGAAGAGACTATTCCAATAATAGGAATGGGCTTCAAACTCTCATTTTGGATATTATTATTACAATTATTCATTAATGACTATTGTTCTATTATTATCATTGCTGTCATTTTATTTATTATTATTATATGATTTTTACCTTGATGATTATCATTACAGTTAATTAATGATTGCAATTAGGACTTATCTGACCCATTCAAGTTCAATCTGAAAGTTCAGTCCGGGTGCGGTCACACGTCGCGTTTACCGCATCCGTTTTAAAACGCATTGCAATAGCAAGAGTGATTTGCCTAATTATACAGCTGTTGACACGTGTGTTTACAAAACGCAACCGTAAACGCATTGTTAACGCATGCGTCAACATATCGGGGCATGCATGTGTTTGTTGACTCAATGTTAACGCATGCCTTAACGCAAGTGTTAACATTTGCGGTTTGTAAAAGCAAGTGTTAACAGCTGTTTAATTAGGCAAATCTCCCTTCAGCTGTTGCTTTAAACGCATGCGGTAAACGTGACATGTGACCGCACCCTCTGGGTTCGGGTCTGAGTATTGAAGCTGAATGCGCACTACTATAGATAAGGGTCCCGCGGCCGCACTTTCCTTGGATTTTCCAACATTTTTGGGGATTCCGGCGCTGGGACAGGTATTTAGAAGGGGATTGTGTTGCACACAATCGGATTTTGGCCCAATCGTGCCGACTTTCATGTGACAGAAATCGGGGGAGGGAGGGAAATCGGGGGGGGGGGGGGGCCCGTCGGACGATCGGACTGAGCGCAGGATTTAACTTTAAAATTGTGTTGCAAGACAAGCACTTACATGCACCGGGAAGAAGAAGGTGACCTCCGACGTACCTGAGCGGGGAAGTAAATGTGTCCCAATATTTGGGTTCTCCAGCCCAGCCTGGATATATTTGCTGGATTTGCGGTCGAACAACCAATCCAGCAAATTGACGCCCCTTGCAACTAGCAATGCGTCATTATGTTCGGGTTGCAACTTGCATGGCTGAACCCAAACTCCAAACCCGAATGCAAATTTTGGGTCCACTCATCTCTACTCATAACCATCAGTAACAAAAATCAACAATTGGTACTGGTTATAGCACCGATCACGGGTGTTACCATTTAAATCTGTGTCGTCATTTTCCAGAGGATCATCATTCTCTGTGACATTGCAAGAAAAAGTGGCTTTGCCGGCAGCATTTAAAGAGTTAAAGGACATCTACCATAAGATTTAAGGTTTGTGAACCCAAGCACACTTACATGCAGGTGCTTCTTATGCTCTTATTTTTACAATAACAAGGCTTTAAAAATTATCCTGAGGGGCTCCAGGCTCCATAGATGTTAATAGAACCTGGAGCCCCTCAGGTTCATTTACAGAATTTTTAAGAAGAAGCTAAAAGAAGAGCAGATCCTGCCAGAGGGGGCGCACACCAGTATGTCAGTGTGCTTGGTTTACAGTCCTTCATCCTGGTGATAGATGTCCTTTAACACCCCAGATCATTGCCAACAGAAGTGAGCAGAACGCCAAACCCAGAATTCAGGACGCAATGCTCGGCACGGACCCAAACATTGTGGTTCGGGTCCGCTCATCACTAATTATAATGTTGCTGCTCTGGTTGAGAAGGCTATCATGGCTAGACTCCCTTGCTACCAATATTATTGAAGTTGGATTTTGGTGTTTGATCCATCCAGGTGGTAACTTATTTCATATTCTTCAAGTGATGGATTGCCCCCCAGTTACATGGGGCGAATATGTGAATGGATCTATGTATCAAACTGTGGGTTTGCCTTGGATACCTGCTTAGATACAGTTTATAATCCACATCTCATTTTGCTATGTTAAAGGGTTTGTCCACTGAAAGACTCTTATGCCCTTTGCATTGGAAACATAAAAAGTTTCAGGGGGGGTTTTCCAGGCATCCTTAGAAAAATTCCAGGTCAGGTTTAAGCAAAAATGATAAAGTCGACTTACCCTCTTCCTGGTATTAGTGTTGTGGCGGATCCACGTCTTCAGCCATTCTGGATGGGCAGAAAGTGCCAATCAGTGGCCTCATTGGCGCCAATCAGTGGAACCTGTGACCTTCAGCATTTTTGGTCCAGACAGCAGTGGCTAGCGACCAGAGGCTACTGCAATGCTGTAACCATGAGCCAAGGTAGGGCAAGTTCACAGTTTCTGCTTATACCGGCTCCCATTGAGTTTTACAGGACTCTTGGAAAACCCTTTTAAGGATTGAATGATTGGACCACTAGTGATGAGAAGAATGTGGGGCCGAGAGTTGCCCCAATGAATAAAGCACCAGTCAGCGTATGTGATATGTGATTCATGCATATCTATGGCACTGCGAAAGATCACCATCCTCATCCTAGGAGCCTCATGGATGTAAGAGTAGCACCACGTCACTGTAATGGGTTCCATCCTGAGAAGAACCCTCTGTTTCTTGACTGTGGGCTTCCCTTCCCCATATGGGTGTCATTGATGGGACAACCCCTTTCGATGACTGTCAGGTGAGCATAGCCTATTAGGGCATAATCCAAATCTTTCATAATCCCTCCAATCTCCCATCCCAAAAACACCTGTAAATCAGGTGGTGCTCATGGAAGGGGCAAGTAGACAGTATTGACTGCACGGCCTCCTCCATCCCCCGGAAGCAGGACATGTGAGATCAGATGAAGTCACTAGACCTGCTGCGCTGGGGTCATGTGACCAGCGGTTACCGGTAAACTTAAAACGGTGAGTAGAATATGGGTGACCATATCAGGATCTGATAATAACACGGTTAAAGTAGTGTAAGTGACCAACCCCTTTAACACTTCCTGTAATTGGGGGGGGGGGGCACTCCGATAGTAGAATAAGGAGGAGTTTAGCCATTGCTGGACCTTCTTCTGCGTCTCGAAGGTCGCTGTGCTGTGAGAGGGGACAGGAGCTAAAGGATCTTATCACTTTTTGTTTCCTACAGTTTTTACGTAAAATTACGTAAATTTAAAAGAAAAAGAAAATTTTCTTGCAGTTAACTCTTTCAATGTTTTGGGGGCAGACGCTGGCTGATATTATTATAGGGATTTGTATAACACGATGACCAGTGAATTTATGTATTTGCTTTTAAGACACTGGGGCAGATTTACTTACCCGGTCCTGTCGCGATCCCGCAGTACGTTGTCCGACGAGGATTCGGGTCTGCCGGGATTCACTAAGGTTGTGTGCCCGATATCCTTTCAGATGGCCCGTCCCCAATTTCTGTCGCGTGCAAGCCGACGCTGATGCGCCAAAATCGGATTGCATGCGGGGCAAAAAAAACCCCGGGGCAATTCAAGGCAAAATGGAAAGATTTGGGAAACCCGACGGAATCGTGGTCCCGCGGACCCTTAGTACATGAGCCCCTATATCTTATGCAGACCCCCCCTCCTCCCAAATCACAGTATAAGAAGTAGAATAGTAAGTTTAACCCTTTCTTTCCCGCTCCTCTGTTCTTAGGATGGAGCAAGAATTGCACCCGTGGCCCCTTCGACATCCCCGGCTTGTTTGAGATTGTTGCTCGTTTCATGAATGGCATGAAGTTGTCACAGCTCGCGTTGCCCCCCGAACGCCTGGCACTAAGTATTGAAATGTGATGCCGTCGGGTTCTGCAGGGAGGACTCCTTTCTGCAGGATTGCAAACCATCCCCAGCTGCCTGTCTGTGTGTGTACATACAACTAGGGAGATAATCAAGGCGGCTCAGTGAGCAAAACGTCTTTTAACCCTTCTCTCCCAAGACGATGACGTCTCCGCCGGGGAAGTTTTCCGTGATCTGGGCACATCTCTAGGAGGGTGTCCTTGTCATCTCATCTGCTGCCGTGTGCTGGGAAGACGTTCCTTTAAGACAATTTGTCCTTGAAACTGCAGCAAACTCTTGGGAGATCCCGGGAACCTGTGAGTACGTTTGATTTAGGTGACGCCGGTGCACGCATGGGAGGGGGGGGGGGCATTGCTACCGTCACCTGGGGGGGAGATAACGCAGAGTCGTAGACCGTAGATTTTGAATTGCATTCATTGCGTCGTCCTTTGTATCTTTAGTATGAATCAATGCCTGATCCCGTCATAGTCGCTACGTTACACGGCGTCTCCGTATATATTTCATGTTAATGTCTTCTTTTTATTATTATTATCATTACTTTCAAATATGCATCAAAGTTTGTCTTGTTTTTGGCTTCCAATTCCGACAAACAAATTAGACAATGGGGCTCATTTACTAAGGATCTGCGGAGCTCATTTTCGTCGGGTTTCCAGACGATTTCCGTTTTGCGCCGAATTGCCCCAGGATTTTGGCGCACACGATCGGATTTTGGCGCATCAGCGCCGGCTTGCACAAGACAGAAATCGGGGGGCGGGCCGTCAGACAAACCGACGGATTCGGACAACGCAGGGGTATTTAACATTTAGAGTTGTGCCGCAAGACAAGCACTTACAAGCACCGGGAAGAAGCAGGTGAACTCTGGCGGACCTCGGCGCAGAAGCAACGGATGCAGGAACTCGGATGCACGTTCTTAGTGAATTGCGGCCGACCCGAATCCTCGTCGGGGAACGCACCGCAGGATCGCGACAGGACCGGGTAAGTAAATCTGCCCCAAATCTGTTTAGTTACGGCGATGACTGTGACGCGATTCCCTACTAAATTTTGTGCGGTTTCGGAACAATTGTCATTTTGAGTATTTGTATTCTGCCCGCACGCATCTAAGTAAATGCACAGGACAAAGGCTTAAGAGGGGGAAGGTTTTATTACCCTTGAAAGCTCTAAGAAGCTAAAGGACAGTGTTATGTCAGCGAAGCAGCAGCCAGCACCCTGCAAGCATCACTACCTGCCCACATCTGTCATGACTTGACCAGCCATAAATCCTCCATCCCCTCCCCCCAATGCATTTATACTTCCCATACTCTATAATTAATATTCCTCATTGTACAATGATTGATAGTTGGGGCTGACACTTTCTACAGAGATCTTCTCCTTAAAGACAAACACACACGTGCGCATACAATGGGCTGCATTCCCTTTCACCCGGCGCGAGTAGTAACCGGTAACCTTGGATTCGCACTAAATGGGGAACGCAACGGATGGTTGTAAACAATACAAATGAGGCCGGCAGAGCAGAGGCAACCAAACATGAAATGATTTTAATAGAAATTACGGGAAAGGTCACGTGACGCGCTGTGTGATTGTCTCCCGTGTTTAAAGGCGCAGCCTGTGTTATTTATTTTTTTTTCTCCAGCATTGCCGGCAGATGGATGCAACGTTTCCGACTAGACAAAGAGCGCTTCTTTATGTGAAGTTTATGCTGGGATGTAAAGGAGCGCAGTGTTAGAGTAAAGCATAAGGGGACACATTTACTTATCTGTCCGGAGGAGTTCACAGAAAGTGCATTGACCGTGTATAATGCACTCTGCAGCGATTCACTAAGATCGTGTCCCCGATATCCTGCATGTGTCGCTTCCCCGCTCAGGTCCCCTGAGTTCACCTTCTTCTTCCTGGTGCATGTAAGTGCATTGTCTTGCGACAAAATTTGAAACTTAAATCCCTCGCTCAGTCCAAATCAGTCGGATTGTCCGATGGCACGCCCCCCAATTTCTGTTGCATGGAAGCCAGTGCGATATCGGCAAAATCCGATTGCGTGCGAAAAATCCCAGCGCGGACATCTGTTAAATACCTGTCAAAGCCACGCAAATCCCAAAAACATGCGAACAAACCGACGAAAGTGCAATCTGCGACCCTTAGTAAATAAGCACCATTGTGTCCGTTTTGATTATAATTCATATGATTTTGGGAAAAAAAGAATTTTTTACACTCCTAATGGATGGATACATATTTTGCAAGTGACTCACCTGGAATGTAAAGTACTGTCTCTGAAAAACTGGTATGAACTAGCAAGATCCATTTAGATTGTGGAGATCTCCCAAGCAGGCAGTGCATTATGGGACAATATGCAAATTAGATCTTCCGCTTCTCGGTTTGTATGAATTACAGATGGGTAAATCATCTAAAATTCAATTCCTGGAAGCTTTACCGAATTTTTAAAAAATTTAGTTTGGGTCCGAATTTAATTGGTCCACCCGATGTTGTTCCAATTATCTTGGAAATCCTTCTAGTCCTCTAAAATACTGTTTTTTTCATAGAAAAGCACCTATCTTGTTTTGTTAATTTTTAGGATTTTTCTAACTTTTTCTGACTCATCCCCCCCCCCCCGTATAAGTTCTGGGATGAATGAAAGTATTAGCTGGCCACCATTTTGAAAGATTCGTCCGATTTAAATAATAAATTATTCAAATTGATTTTGACTAAATCTATGAAACAACCAATAGATTCGCACATATCGGGGCACATTTACTAAGGGGCCTGCGGATGCATTTTTGTCAGATATTCCAAAAATTTCCGCAATTAGAAGAGGATTTTGTCGCACGCGATCGGATTTTGGCGCATCAGTGCCAGCTTTCATTTGCGACACAAATTCTGCTCGGGTAAACACACCCCCAGTAACACCAGCCAGGACCTGGACGCGAACCTGGATGAAGACATGTGCCTATCAGATTCATTAAAGTGGCTTTGGCCCTTTGATAAATGTTCTTAGGGTCTATTTCCTATCTGGGATTTTTGTTTCAAAAAGTCCCCAAAAAAGTCTCAAAATACATAAAAAGTCTCAGCACATAGACCAGCAGGGACTGGAGTAACTATGAGACTTTTTATAAGACTTTTTGTAAAAGTCTGAAGTCATGAATCTGTCTTTGCAAGGTGATGCACTATGTTTAGGTCAGATTGATGAAGAGGTGTATATAGTCCCGTGAGACTTTTTAACAGTGAAAAGTCTCAAAAACCCTCAATGTGACAACTTTAAGACTTTTTTACGCCAAAATATCCCAGGAAAACCAATGATATTTAACCCCCTATGTGTGTATATAGGAATTAATGAATTCATTAGAATCTCACCGCAAATTTTCAGAAGGGGGGGGGGGGTTTGATGGGTTGTTGAGCAAATCCACCCCCAGACCCAATTTTCTAATGAAGCTCGGTATGAAGCCTAACTTAGCGGTATGGGTCTCCTCAATAATACTTGTATGTATATCTGTCATGCTTCATTCAGCTGATAAAGTATCCTCCAGATCAGGAGGCTGAGACTAAGGCTACATTCACACTGCCGTTAGCCCGCCGCACCATAGCACGGCGGGCACACGGCAGCGCGGGGAGAGGAGGAGGAGGTGATCGCAGCTCACCCCCGCCCCTCTCCATAGCGATATATGGCCGCGGCGCCGTAATACAGAAAAAGATAGGACATGTCCGGCACTGTACCGCTCCCGTAGGCCGCCGTGAGCCCATAGAAGTATATGGGAGACGTATATCGGCCGTATATACGTCCCCCATACTGTAGTGTGAATGTAGACTAACACTCAGCAGTCAGACTATGGCCGGTGCAGATGGAAGACTGTGACTGAGAATGAATGTAGCACAATGACATCATCAGGATCTGCATGACAAATATCTGGAAGTGACCCCAGTCTTAGGACATGGGACGGCAGGACAACTTTTACAACATTACAGGAACTATTAATAACCTGAAGAGGG